>NW_026697084.1:0-49496 GCF_030435755.1 Ochotona princeps | reverse complement strand
GTGAAACCCGCCTGTGGAGCCTTCGTTTGTGTGGGATGCTCACCAACCTACCCTTCAGACAATGCACTCAAACGGCATTAAGCATAGTGTGTGAACACGTAGTTTGCTTGAGAGCTGCCTGTCAGCCTGATGGTGTGTGAAGTCAGTGAGCCAAATGGAGTTGTTCTCCCACAAGAACCACTCGGCTGATGCTGCTTCAATATGCAATTCAGCAACATGCAGTGTTGCTTGATGGAATTAGCTCTTACAGCAACATCTGCGTCTAGAGCCTTTGTATTTAGGGCTAGCTGAAAATGGCTTTGGCGCTGAAGTGGTTTCTGAATGTGGAGTTGGTGGCATGTGAAACCCGCCTGTGGAGCCTTCGTTTGTGTGGGATGCTCACCAACGTGCCCTTCAGGACAATGCACTCAAAGGGCACTAAGCATAGAGTGTGAAAACTGAGTTTCCTTGAGAGCTGCTTGGAAGCCTGATGGTGTGTGAAGTTAGTGAGCCAAATGGAGTTGTTCTCCCACAAGAACCACTCGGCTGATCCTTCTTCAATATGCCCTTCACCAACATGCAGTGTTTCCTTGATTGAATTAGCTCTCACACCAATATTTGCGTCTAGAGCCTTTGCATTGAGGGCTATCTGAAAACGGCTGTGGCGCTGAAGTTGCCTGTGAATGTGGAGTTGGTGGCATGTGAAACCCGCATGTGGAGCATTCGTTTGTGTGGGATGCTGACCAAGCTTCATTTCAGTCCTAGGCACTCAAAGGGCACTAAGCATAGAGTGTGAAAACTGAGTTTCCTTGAGAGCTGCTTGGAAGCCTGATGGTGTGTGAAGTTAGTGAGCCAAATGGAGTTGTTCTCCCACAAGAACCACTCGGCTGATCCTTCTTCAATATGCCCTTCACCAACATGCAGTGTTTCCTTGATTGAATTAGCTCTCACACCAATATTTGCGTCTAGAACCTTTGCATCAAGAGCTATCTGAAAATGGCTGTGGCGCTGAAGTTGCCTGTGAATGTGGAGTTGGTGGCATGTGAAACCCGCATGTGGAGCATTCGTTTGTGTGGGATGCTGACCAAGCTTCATTTCAGTCCTAGGCACTCAAAGGGCACTAAGCATAGAGTGTGAAAACTGAGTTTCCTTGAGAGCTGCTTGGAAGCCTGATGGTGTGTGAAGTTAGTGAGCCAAATGGAGTTGTTCTCCCACAAGAACCACTCGGCTGATCCTTCTTCAATATGCCCTTCACCAACATGCAGTGTTTCCTTGATTGAATTAGCTCTCACACCAATATTTGCGTCTAGAGCCTTTGCATTGAGGGCTATCTGAAAACGGCTGTGGCGCTGAAGTTGCCTGTGAATGTGGAGTTGGTGGCATGTGAAACCCGCATGTGGAGCATTCGTTTGTGTGGGATGCTCTACCAGGTTCATTCCTAGATAATGCACTCAAAGGGCACTAAGCATAGAGTGTGAAAACTGAGTTTCCTTGAGAGCTGCTTGGAAGCCTGATGGTGTGTGAAGTTAGTGAGCCAAATGGAGTTGTTCTCCCACAAGAACACTCGGCTGATCCTTCTTCAATATGACCTTCACCAACATGCAGTGTTTCCTTGATTGAATTAGCTCTCACACCAATATTTGCGTCTAGAGCCTTTGCATTGAGGGCTATCTGAAAACGGCTGTGGCTCTGAAGTTGCCTGTGAATGTGGAGTTGGTGGCATGTGAAAGCCGCATGTGGAGCATTCGTTTGTGTGGGATGCTGACCAAGCTTCATTTCAGTCCTAGGCACTCAAAGGGCACAAAGCATAGAGTGTGAAAACTGAGTTTCCTTGAGAGCTGCTTGGAAGCCTGATGGTGTGTGAAGTTAGTGAGCCAAATGGAGTTGTTCTCCCACAAGAACCACTCGGCTGATCCTTCTTCAATATGCCCTTCACCAACATGCAGTGTTTCCTTGATTGAATTAGCTCTCACACCAATATTTGCATCTAGAGCCTTTGCATTGAGGGCTATCTGAAAACGGCTGTGGCTCTGAAGTTGCCTGTGAATGTGGAGTTGGTGGCATGTGAAACCCGCATTTGGAGCATTCGTATTTGTGGGATGCTCTACCAAGTTCATTCCTAGATAATGCACTCAAAGGGCACTAAGCATAGAGTGTAAAAAGTGAGTTTCCTTGAGAGCTGCTTGGAAGCCTGATGGTGTGTGAAGTTAGTGAGCCAAATGGAGTTGTTCTCCCACAAGAACCACTCGGCTGATCCTTCTTCAATATGCCCTTCACCAACATGCAGTGTTTCCTTGATTGAATTAGCTCTCACACCAATATTTGCGTCTAGAGCCTTTGCATTGAGAGCTATCTGAAAACGGTTGTGGCGCTGAAGTTGCCTATGAATGTGGAGTTAGTGGCATGTGAAACCCGCATGTGGAGCATTCGTTTGTGTGGGATGCTCTACCAAGCTTCATTTCTGTCTTAGGCACACAAAGGGCACTAAGCATAGAGTGTGAAAACTGAGTTTCCTTGAGAGCTGCTTGGAAGCCTGATGGTGTGTGAAGTTAGTGAGACAAATGGAGTTGTTCTCCCACAAGAACCACTCGGCTGATCCTTCTTCAATATGCCCTTCACCAACATGCAGTGTTTCCTTGATTGAATTAGCTCTCACACCAATATTTGCGTCTAGAGCCTTTGCATTGAGGGCTATCTGAAAACGGCTGTGGCGCTGAAGTTGCCTGTGAATGTGGAGTTGGTGGCATGTGAAACCCGCATGTGGAGCATTCGTTTGTGTGGGATGCTCGACAAGGTTCATTCCTAGATAATGCACTCAAAGGGCACTAAGCATAGAGTGTGAAAACTGAGTTTCCTTGAGAGCTGCTTGGAAGCCTGATGGTGTGTGAAGTTAGTGAGCCAAATGGAGTTGTTCTCCCACAAGAACCACTCGGCTGATCCTTCTTCAATATGCCCTTCCCCAACATGCAGTGTTTCCTTGATTGAATTAGCTCTCACACCAATATTTGCGTCTAGAGCCTTTGAATTGAGAGCTATCTGAAAATGGCTGTGGCGCTGAAGTTGCCTGTGAATGTGGAGTTGGTGGCATGTGAAACCCGCATGTGGAGCATTCGTTTGTGTGGGATGCTCTCCAAGCTTCATTTCAGTCCTAGGCACTCAAAGGGCACTAAGCATAGAGTGTGAAAACTGAGTTTCCTTGAGAGCTGCTTGGAAGCCTGATGGTGTGTGAAGTTAGTGAGCCAAATGGAGTTGTTCTCCCACAAGAACCACTCGGCTGATCCTTCTTCAATATGCCCTTCACCAACATGCAGTGTTTCCTTGATTGAATTAGCTCTCACACCAATATTTGCGTCTAGAGCCTTTGCATTGAGGGCTATCTGAAAACGGCTGTGGCGCTGAAGTTGCCTGTGAATGTGGAGT
The DNA here is from genome assembly GCF_030435755.1 of Ochotona princeps. NCBI lineage: Eukaryota > Metazoa > Chordata > Mammalia > Lagomorpha > Ochotonidae > Ochotona > Ochotona princeps. The sequence continues at coordinate 46,097 of NW_026697084.1, read as the reverse complement.
TGGTGGCATGTGAAACCCGCATGTGGAGCATTCGTTTTTGTTCGATGCTCTACCAGGTTCATTTCTAGATAATGCACTCAAAGGGCACTAAGCATAGAGTGTGAAAACTGAGTTTCCTTGAGAGCTGCTTGGAAGCCTGATGGTGTGTGAAGTTAGTGAGCCAAATGGAGTTGTTCTCCCACAAGAACACTCGGCTGATCCTTCTTCAATATGCCCTTCACCAACATGCAGTGTTTCCTTGATTGAATTAGCTCTCACACCAATATTTGCGTCTAGAGCCTTTGCATTGAGGGCTATCTGAAAACGGCTGTGGCTCTGAAGTTGCCTGTGAATGTGGAGTTGGTGGCATGTGAAAGCCGCATGTGGAGCATTCGTTTGTGTGGGATGCTGACCAAGCTTCATTTCAGTCCTAGGCACTCAAAGGGCACTAAGCATAGAGTGTGAAAACTGAGTTTCCTTGAGAGCTGCTTGGAAGCCTGATGGTGTGTGAAGTTAGTGAGCCAAATGGAGTTGTTCTCCCACAAGAACCACTCGGCTGATCCTTCTTCAATATGCCCTTCACCAACATGCGGTGTTTCCTTGATTGAATTAGCTCTCACACCAATATTTGCGTCTAGAGCCTTTGCATTGAGGGCTATCTGAAAACGGCTGTGGCGCTGAAGTTGCCTGTGAATGTGGAGTTGGTGGCATGTGAAACCCGCATGTGGAGCATTCGTATTTGTGGGATGCTCTACCAAGTTCATTCCTAGATAATGCACTCAAAGGGCACTAAGCATAGAGTGTAAAAAGTGAGTTTCCTTGAGAGCTGCTTGGAAGCCTGATGGTGTGTGAAGTTAGTGAGCCAAATGGAGTTGTTCTCCCACAAGAACCACTCGGTTGATCCTTCTTCAATATGCCCTTCACCAACATGCAGTGTTTCCTTGATTGAATTAGCTCTCACACCAATATTTGCGTCTAGAGCCTTTGCATTGAGAGCTATCTGAAAACGGCTGTGGCGCTGAAGTTGCCTGTGAATGTGGAGTTAGTGGCATGTGAAACCCGCATGTGGAGCATTCGTTTGTGTGGGATGCTGACCAAGCTTCATTTCTGTCCTAGGCACACAAAGGGCACTAAGCATAGAGTGTGAAAACTGAGTTTCCTTGAGAGCTGCTTGGAAGCCTGATGGTGTGTGAAGTTAGTGAGCCAAATGGAGTTGTTCTCCCACAAGAACCACTCGGCTGATCCTTCTTCAATATGCCCTTCACCAACATGCAGTGTTTCCTTGATTGAATTAGCTCTCACACCAATATTTGCGTCTAGAGCCTTTGCATTGAGGGCTATCTGAAAACGGCTGTGGCGCTGAAGTTGCCTGTGAATGTGGAGTTGGTGGCATGTGAAACCCGCATGTGGAGCATTCGTTTGTGTGGGATGCTCTACCAGGTTCATTCCTAGATAATGCACTCAAAGGGCACTAAGCATAGAGTGTGAAAACTGAGTTTCCTTGAGAGCTGATTGGAAGCCTGATGGTGTGTGAAGTTAGTGAGCCAAATGGAGTTGTTCTCCCACAAGAACCACTCGGCTGGTCCTTCTTCAATATGCCCTTCACCAACATGCAGTGTTTCCTTGATTGAATTAGCTCTCACACCAATATTTGCGTCTAGAGCCTTTGCATTGAGGGCTATCTGAAAACGGCTGTGGCGCTGAAGTTGCCTGTGAATGTGGAGTTGGTGGCATGTGAAACCCGCATGTGGAGCATTCGTTTGTGTGGGATGCTCTACCAGGTTCATTTCAGTCCTAGGCATACAAAGGGCACTTAGCATAGAGTGTGAAAACTGAGTTTCCTTGAGAGCTGCTTGGAAGCCTGATGGTGTGTGAAGTTAGTGAGCCAAATGGAGTTGTTCTCCCATAAGAACCACTCGGCTGATCCTTCTTCAATATGCCCTTCACCAACATGCAGTGTTTCCTTGATTGAATTAGCTCTCACACCAATATTTGCGTCTAGAGCCTTTGCATTGAGGGCTATCTGAAAACGGCTGTGGCGCTGAAGTTGCCTGTGAATGTGGAGTTGGTGGCATGTGAAACCCGCATGTGGAGCATTCGTTTGTGTGGGATGCTCGACCAGGTTCATTCCTAGATAATGCACTCAAAGGGCACTAAGCATAGAGTGTGAAAACTGAGTTTCCTTGAGAGCTGCTTGGAAGCCTGATGGTGTGTGAAGTTAGTGAGCCAAATGGAGTTGTTCTCCCACAAGAACCACTCGGCTGATCCTTCTTCAATATGCCCTTCACCAACATGCAGTGTTTCCTTGATTGAATTAGCTCTCACACCAATATTTGCGTCTAGAACCTTTGCATCAAGAGCTATCTGAAAATGGCTGTGGCGCTGAAGTTGCCTGTGAATGTGGAGTTGGTGGCATGTGAAACCCGCATGTGGAGCATTCGTTTGTGTGGGATGCTGACCAAGCTTCATTTCAGTCCTAGGCACTCAAAGGGCACTAAGCATAGAGTGTGAAAACTGAGTTTCCTTGAGAGCTGCTTGGAAGCCTGATGGTGTGTGAAGTTAGTGAGCCAAATGGAGTTGTTCTCCCACAAGAACCACTCGGCTGATCCTTCTTCAATATGCCCTTCACCAACATGCAGTGTTTCCTTGATTGAATTAGCTCTCACACCAATATTTGCGTCTAGAGCCTTTGCATTGAGGGCTATCTGAAAACGGCTGTGGCGCTGAAGTTGCCTGTGAATGTGGAGTTGGTGGCATGTGAAACCCGCATGTGGAGCATTCGTTTGTGTGGGATGCTCTACCAGGTTCATTCCTAGATAATGCACTCAAAGGGCACTAAGCATAGAGTGTGAAAACTGAGTTTCCTTGAGAGCTGCTTGGAAGCCTGATGGTGTGTGAAGTTAGTGAGCCAAATGGAGTTGTTCTCCCACAAGAACACTCGGCTGATCCTTCTTCAATATGACCTTCACCAACATGCAGTGTTTCCTTGATTGAATTAGCTCTCACACCAATATTTGCGTCTAGAGCCTTTGCATTGAGGGCTATCTGAAAACGGCTGTGGCTCTGAAGTTGCCTGTGAATGTGGAGTTGGTGGCATGTGAAAGCCGCATGTGGAGCATTCGTTTGTGTGGGATGCTGACCAAGCTTCATTTCAGTCCTAGGCACTCAAAGGGCACAAAGCATAGAGTGTGAAAACTGAGTTTCCTTGAGAGCTGCTTGGAAGCCTGATGGTGTGTGAAGTTAGTGAGCCAAATGGAGTTGTTCTCCCACAAGAACCACTCGGCTGATCCTTCTTCAATATGCCCTTCACCAACATGCAGTGTTTCCTTGATTGAATTAGCTCTCACACCAATATTTGCGTCTAGAGCCTTTGCATTGAGGGCTATCTGAAAACGGCTGTGGCGCTGAAGTTGCCTGTGAATGTGGAGTTGGTGGCATGTGAAACCCGCATTTGGAGCATTCGTATTTGTGGGATGCTCTACCAAGTTCATTCCTAGATAATGCACTCAAAGGGCACTAAGCATAGAGTGTAAAAAGTGAGTTTCCTTGAGAGCTGCTTGGAAGCCTGATGGTGTGTGAAGTTAGTGAGCCAAATGGAGTTGTTCTCCCACAAGAACCACTCGGCTGATCCTTCTTCAATATGCCCTTCACCAACATGCAGTGTTTCCTTGATTGAATTAGCTCTCACACCAATATTTGCGTCTAGAGCCTTTGCATTGAGAGCTATCTGAAAACGGCTGTGGCGCTGAAGTTGCCTATGAATGTGGAGTTAGTGGCATGTGAAACCCGCATGTGGAGCATTCGTTTGTGTGGGATGCTCTACCAAGCTTCATTTCTGTCTTAGGCACACAAAGGGCACTAAGCATAGAGTGTGAAAACTGAGTTTCCTTGAGAGCTGCTTGGAAGCCTGATGGTGTGTGAAGTTAGTGAGACAAATGGAGTTGTTCTCCCACAAGAACCACTCGGCTGATCCTTCTTCAATATGCCCTTCACCAACATGCAGTGTTTCCTTGATTGAATTAGCTCTCACACCAATATTTGCGTCTAGAGCCTTTGCATTGAGGGCTATCTGAAAACGGCTGTGGCGCTGAAGTTGCCTGTGAATGTGGAGTTGGTGGCATGTGAAACCCGCATGTGGAGCATTCGTTTGTGTGGGATGCTCGACAAGGTTCATTCCTAGATAATGCACTCAAAGGGCACTAAGCATAGAGTGTGAAAACTGAGTTTCCTTGAGAGCTGCTTGGAAGCCTGATGGTGTGTGAAGTTAGTGAGCCAAATGGAGTTGTTCTCCCACAAGAACCACTCGGCTGATCCTTCTTCAATATGCCCTTCCCCAACATGCAGTGTTTCCTTGATTGAATTAGCTCTCACACCAATATTTGCGTCTAGAGCCTTTGAATTGAGAGCTATCTGAAAATGGCTGTGGCGCTGAAGTTGCCTGTGAATGTGGAGTTGGTGGCATGTGAAACCCGCATGTGGAGCATTCGTTTGTGTGGGATGCTGACCAAGCTTCATTTCAGTCCTAGGCACTCAAAGGGCACTAAGCATAGAGTGTGAAAACTGAGTTTCCTTGAGAGCTGCTTGGAAGCCTGATGGTGTGTGAAGTTAGTGAGCCAAATGGAGTTGTTCTCCCACAAGAACCACTCGGCTGATCCTTCTTCAATATGCCCTTCACCAACATGCAGTGTTTCCTTGATTGAATTAGCTCTCACACCAATATTTGCGTCTAGAGCCTTTGCATTGAGGGCTATCTGAAAACGGCTGTGGCGCTGAAGTTGCCTGTGAATGTGGAGTTGGTGGCATGTGAAACCCGCATGTGGAGCATTCGTTTTTGTTCGATGCTCTACCAGGTTCATTTCTAGATAATGCACTCAAAGGGCACTAAGCATAGAGTGTGAAAACTGAGTTTCCTTGAGAGCTGCTTGGAAGCCTGATGGTGTGTGAAGTTAGTGAGCCAAATGGAGTTGTTCTCCCACAAGAACACTCGGCTGATCCTTCTTCAATATGCCCTTCACCAACATGCAGTGTTTCCTTGATTGAATTAGCTCTCACACCAATATTTGCGTCTAGAGCCTTTGCATTGAGGGCTATCTGAAAACGGCTGTGGCTCTGAAGTTGCCTGTGAATGTGGAGTTGGTGGCATGTGAAAGCCGCATGTGGAGCATTCGTTTGTGTGGGATGCTGACCAAGCTTCATTTCAGTCCTAGGCACTCAAAGGGCACTAAGCATAGAGTGTGAAAACTGAGTTTCCTTGAGAGCTGCTTGGAAGCCTGATGGTGTGTGAAGTTAGTGAGCCAAATGGAGTTGTTCTCCCACAAGAACCACTCGGCTGATCCTTCTTCAATATGCCCTTCACCAACATGCAGTGTTTCCTTGATTGAATTAGCTCTCACACCAATATTTGCGTCTAGAGCCTTTGCATTGAGGGCTATCTGAAAACGGCTGTGGCGCTGAAGTTGCCTGTGAATGTGGAGTTGGTGGCATGTGAAACCCGCATGTGGAGCATTCGTATTTGTGGGATGCTCTACCAAGTTCATTCCTAGATAATGCACTCAAAGGGCACTAAGCATAGAGTGTAAAAAGTGAGTTTCCTTGAGAGCTGCTTGGAAGCCTGATGGTGTGTGAAGTTAGTGAGCCAAATGGAGTTGTTCTCCCACAAGAACCACTCGGTTGATCCTTCTTCAATATGCCCTTCACCAACATGCAGTGTTTCCTTGATTGAATTAGCTCTCACACCAATATTTGCGTCTAGAGCCTTTGCATTGAGAGCTATCTGAAAACGGCTGTGGCGCTGAAGTTGCCTGTGAATGTGGAGTTAGTGGCATGTGAAACCCGCATGTGGAGCATTCGTTTGTGTGGGATGCTGACCAAGCTTCATTTCTGTCCTAGGCACACAAAGGGCACTAAGCATAGAGTGTGAAAACTGAGTTTCCTTGAGAGCTGCTTGGAAGCCTGATGGTGTGTGAAGTTAGTGAGCCAAATGGAGTTGTTCTCCCACAAGAACCACTCGGCTGATCCTTCTTCAATATGCCCTTCACCAACATGCAGTGTTTCCTTGATTGAATTAGCTCTCACACCAATATTTGCGTCTAGAGCCTTTGCATTGAGGGCTATCTGAAAACGGCTGTGGCGCTGAAGTTGCCTGTGAATGTGGAGTTGGTGGCATGTGAAACCCGCATGTGGAGCATTCGTTTTTGTGGGATGCTCTACCAGGTTCATTTCTAGATAATGCACTCAAAGGGCACTAAGCATAGAGTGTGAAAACTGAGTTTCCTTGAGAGCTGCTTGGAAGCCTGATGGTGTGTGAAGTTAGTGAGCCAAATGGAGTTGTTCTCCCACAAGAACCACTCGGCTGATCCTTCTTCAATATGCCCTTCACCAACATGCAGTGTTTCCTTGATTGAATTAGCTCTCACACCAATATTTTCGTCTAGAGCCTTTGCATTGAGGGCTATCTGAAAACGGCTGTGGCGCTGAAGTTGCCTGTGAATGTGGAGTTGGTGGCATGTGAAACCCGCATGTGGAGCATTCGTTTGTGTGGGATGCTCTCCAAGCTTCATTTCAGTCCTAGGCACTCAAAGGGCACAAAGCATAGAGTGTGAAAAGTGAGTTTCCTTGAGAGCTGCTTGGAAGCCTGATGGTGTGTGAAGTTAGTGAGCCAAATGGAGTTGTTCTCCGACAAGAACCACTCGGCTGATCCTTCTTCAATATGACCTTCACCAACATGCAGTGTTTCCTTGATTGAATTAGCTCTCACACCAATATTTGCGTCTAGAGCCTTTGCATTGAGGGCTATCTGAAAACGGCTGTGGCGCTGAAGTTGCCTGTGAATGTGGAGTTGGTGGCATGTGAAACCCGCATGTGGAGCTTTCGTTTTTGTGGGATGCTCTACCAGGTTCATTCCTAGATAATGCACTCAAAGGGCACTAAGCATAGAGTGTGAAAACTGAGTTTCCTTGAGAGCTGCTTGGAAGCCTGATGGTGTGTGAAGTTAGTGAGCCAAATGGAGTTGTTCTCCCACAAGAACCACTCGGCTGATCCTTCTTCAATATGCCCTTCACCAACATGCAGTGTTTCCTTGATTGAATTAGCTCTCACACCAATATTTGCGTCTAGAGCCTTTGCATTGACGGCTATGGGAAAACGGCTGTGGCGCTGAAGTTGCCTGTGAATGTGGAGTTGGTGGCATGTGAAAGCCGCATGTGGAGCATTCGTTTGTGTGGGATGCTGACCAAGCTTCATTTCAGTCCTAGGCACTCAAAGGGCACTAAGCATAGAGTGTGAAAACTGAGTTTCCTTGAGAGCTGCTTGGAAGCCTGATGGTGTGTGAAGTTAGTGAGCCAAATGGAGTTGTTCTCCCACAAGAACCACTCGGCTGATCCTTCTTCAATATGCCCTTCACCAACATGCAGTGTTTCCTTGATTGAATTATCTCTCACACCAATATTTGCGTCTAGAGCCTTTGCATTGAGGGCTATCTGAAAACGGCTGTGGCGCTGAAGTTGCCTGTGAATGTGGAGTTGGTGGCATGTGAAAGCCGCATGTGGAGCATTCGTTTGTGTGGGATGCTGACCAAGCTTCATTTCAGTCCTAGGCACTCAAAGGGCACTAAGCATAGAGTGTGAAAACTGAGTTTCCTTGAGAGCTGCTTGGAAGCCTGATGGTGTGTGAAGTTAGTGAGCCAAATGGAGTTGTTCTCCCACAAGAACACTCGGCTGATCCTTCTTCAATATGCCCTTCACCAACATGCAGTGTTTCCTTGATTGAATTAGCTCTCACACCAATATTTGCGTCTAGAGCCTTTGCATTGAGGGCTATCTGAAAACGGCTGTGGCGCTGAAGTTGCCTGTGAATGTGGAGTTGGTGGCATGTGAAACCCGCATTTGGAGCATTCGTATTTGTGGGATGCTCTACCAAGTTCATTCCTAGATAATGCACTCAAAGGGCACTAAGCATAGAGTGTAAAAACTGAGTTTCCTTGAGAGCTGCTTGGAAGCCTGATGGTGTGTGAAGTTAGTGAGCCAAATGGAGTTGTTCTCCCACAAGAACCACTCGGCTGATCCTTCTTCAATATGCCCTTCACCAACATGCAGTGTTTCCTTGATTGAATTAGCTCTCACACCAATATTTGCGTCTAGAGCCTTTGCATTGAGAGCTATCTGAAAACGGCTGTGGCGCTGAAGTTGCCTGTGAATGTGGAGTTAGTGGCATGTGAAACCCGCATGTGGAGCATTCGTTTGTGTGGGATGCTGACCAAGCTTCATTTCTGTCCTAGGCACACAAAGGGCACTAAGCATAGAGTGTGAAAACTGAGTTTCCTTGAGAGCTGCTTGGAAGCCTGATGGTGTGTGAAGTTAGTGAGCCAAATGGAGTTGTTCTCCCACAAGAACCACTCGGCTGATCCTTCTTCAATATGCCCTTCACCAACATGCAGTGTTTCCTTGATTGAATTAGCTCTCACACAAATATTTGCGTCTAGAGCCTTTGCATTGAGGGCTATCTGAAAACGGCTGTGGCGCTGAAGTTGCCTGTGAATGTGGAGTTGGTGGCATGTGAAACCCGCATGTGGAGCATTCGTTTTTGTGGGATGCTCTACCAGGTTCATTTCTAGATAATGCACTCAAAGGGCACTAAGCATAGAGTGTGAAAACTGAGTTTCCTTGAGAGCTGCTTGGAAGCCTGATGGTGTGTGAAGTTAGTGAGCCAAATGGAGTTGTTCTCCCACAAGAACACTCGGCTGATCCTTCTTCAATATGCCCTTCACCAACATGCAGTGTTTCCTTGATTGAATTAGCTCTCACACCAATATTTGCGTCTAGAGCCTTTGCATTGAGGGCTATCTGAAAACGGCTGTGGCGCTGAAGTTGCCTGTGAATGTGGAGTTGGTGGCATGTGAAACCCGCATTTGGAGCATTCGTATTTGTGGGATGCTCTACCAAGTTCATTCCTAGATAATGCACTCAAAGGGCACTAAGCATAGAGTGTAAAAACTGAGTTTCCTTGAGAGCTGCTTGGAAGCCTGATGGTGTGTGAAGTTAGTGAGCCAAATGGAGTTGTTCTCCCACAAGAACCACTCGGCTGATCCTTCTTCAATATGCCCTTCACCAACATGCAGTGTTTCCTTGATTGAATTAGCTCTCACACCAATATTTGCGTCTAGAGCCTTTGCATTGAGAGCTATCTGAAAACGGCTGTGGCGCTGAAGTTGCCTGTGAATGTGGAGTTAGTGGCATGTGAAACCCGCATGTGGAGCATTCGTTTGTGTGGGATGCTGACCAAGCTTCATTTCTGTCCTAGGCACACAAAGGGCACTAAGCATAGAGTGTGAAAACTGAGTTTCCTTGAGAGCTGCTTGGAAGCCTGATGGTGTGTGAAGTTAGTGAGCCAAATGGAGTTGTTCTCCCACAAGAACCACTCGGCTGATCCTTCTTCAATATGCCCTTCACCAACATGCAGTGTTTCCTTGATTGAATTAGCTCTCACACCAATATTTGCGTCTAGAGCCTTTGCATTGACGGCTATGGGAAAACGGCTGTGGCGCTGAAGTTGCCTGTGAATGTGGAGTTGGTGGCATGTGAAAGCCGCATGTGGAGCATTCGTTTGTGTGGGATGCTGACCAAGCTTCATTTCAGTCCTAGGCACTCAAAGGGCACTAAGCATAGAGTGTGAAAACTGAGTTTCCTTGAGAGCTGCTTGGAAGCCTGATGGTGTGTGAAGTTAGTGAGCCAAATGGAGTTGTTCTCCCACAAGAACCACTCGGCTGATCCTTCTTCAATATGCCCTTCACCAACATGCAGTGTTTCCTTGATTGAATTAGCTCTCACACCAATATTTGCGTCTAGAGCCTTTGCATTGAGGGCTATCTGAAAACGGCTGTGGCGCTGAAGTTGCCTGTGAATGTGGAGTTGGTGGCATGTGAAACCCGCATGTGGAGCATTCGTTTTTGTGGGATGCTCTACCAGGTTCATTTCTAGATAATGCACTCAAAGGGCACTAAGCATAGAGTGTGAAAACTGAGTTTCCTTGAGAGCTGCTTGGAAGCCTGATGGTGTGTGAAGTTAGTGAGCCAAATGGAGTTGTTCTCCCACAAGAACCACTCGGCTGATCCTTCTTCAATATGCCCTTCACCAACATGCAGTGTTTCCTTGATTGAATTAGCTCTCACACCAATATTTGCGTCTAGAGCCTTTGCATTGAGGGCTATCTGAAAACGGCTGTGGCTCTGAAGTTGCCTGTGAATGTGGAGTTGGTGGCATGTGAAACCCGCATGTGGAGCATTCGTTTGTGTGGGATGCTCTCCAAGCTTCATTTCAGTCCTAGGCATTCAAAGGGCACAAAGCATAGAGTGTGAAAAGTGAGTTTCCTTGAGAGCTGCTTGGAAGCCTGATGGTGTGTGAAGTTAGTGAGCCAAATGGAGTTGTTCTCCGACAAGAACCACTCGGCTGATCCTTCTTCAATATGCCCTTCACCAACATGCAGTGTTTCCTTGATTGAATTAGCTCTCACACCAATATTTGCGTCTAGAGCCTTTGCATTGAGGGCTATCTGAAAACGGCTGTGGCGCTGAAGTTGCCTGTGAATGTGGAGTTGGTGGCATGTGAAACCCGCATGTGGAGCTTTCGTTTTTGTGGGATGCTCTACCAGGTTCATTCCTAGATAATGCACTCAAAGGGCACTAAGCATAGAGTGTGAAAACTGAGTTTCCTTGAGAGCTGCTTGGAAGCCTGATGGTGTGTGAAGTTAGTGAGCCAAATGGAGTTGTTCTCCCACAAGAACCACTCGGCTGATCCTTCTTCAATATGCCCTTCACCAACATGCAGTGTTTCCTTGATTGAATTAGCTCTCACACCAATATTTGCGTCTAGAGCCTTTGCATTGACGGCTATGGGAAAACGGCTGTGGCACTGAAGTTGCCTGTGAATGTGGAGTTGTTGGCATGTGAAACCCGCATGTGGAGCATTCGTTTGTGTGGGATGCTGACCAAGCTTCATTTCAGTCCTAGGCACTCAAAGGGCACTAAGCATAGAGTGTGAAAACTGAGTTTCCTTGAGAGCTGCTTGGAAGCCTGATGGTGTGTGAAGTTAGTGAGCCAAATGGAGTTGTTCTCCCACAAGAACCACTCGGCTGATCCTTCTTCAATATGCCCTTCACCAACATGCAGTGTTTCCTTGATTGAATTAGCTCTCACACCAATATTTGCGTCTAGAGCCTTTGCATTGAGGGCTATCTGAAAACGGCTGTGGCGCTGAAGTTGCCTGTGAATGTGGAGTTGGTGGCATGTGAAACCCGCATGTGGAGCATTCGTTTTTGTGGGATGCTCTACCAGGTTCATTTCTAGATAATGCACTCAAAGGGCACTAAGCATAGAGTGTGAAAACTGAGTTTCCTTGAGAGCTGCTTGGAAGCCTGATGGTGTGTGAAGTTAGTGAGCCAAATGGAGTTGTTCTCCCACAAGAACACTCGGCTGATCCTTCTTCAATATGCCCTTCACCAACATGCAGTGTTTCCTTGATTGAATTAGCTCTCACACCAATATTTGCGTCTAGAGCCTTTGCATTGAGGGCTATCTGAAAACGGCTGTGGCGCTGAAGTTGCCTGTGAATGTGGAGTTGGTGGCATGTGAAACCCGCATTTGGAGCATTCGTATTTGTGGGATGCTCTACCAAGTTCATTCCTAGATAAAGCACTCAAAGGGCACTAAGCATAGAGTGTAAAAACTGAGTTTCCTTGAGAGCTGCTTGGAAGCCTGATGGTGTGTGAAGTTAGTGAGCCAAATGGAGTTGTTCTCCCACAAGAACCACTCGGCTGATCCTTCTTCAATATGCCCTTCACCAACATGCAGTGTTTCCTTGATTGAATTAGCTCTCACACCAATATTTGCGTCTAGAGCCTTTTCATTGAGAGCTATCTGAAAACGGCTGTGGCGCTGAAGTTGCCTGTGAATGTGGAGTTAGTGGCATGTGAAACCCGCATGTGGAGCATTCGTTTGTGTGGGATGCTGACCAAGCTTCTTTTCTGTCCTAGGCACACAAAGGGCACTAAGCATAGAGTGTGAAAACTGAGTTTCCTTGAGAGCTGCTTGGAAGCCTGATGGTGTGTGAAGTTAGTGAGCCAAATGGAGTTGTTCTCCCACAAGAACCACTCGGCTGATCCTTCTTCAATATGCCCTTCACCAACATGCAGTGTTTCCTTGATTGAATTAGCTCTCACACCAATATTTGCGTCTAGAGCCTTTGCATTGAGGGCTATCTGAAAACGGCTGTGGCGCTGAAGTTGCCTGTGAATGTGGAGTTGGTGGCATGTGAAACCCGCATGTGGAGCATTCGTTTGTGTGGGATGCTCTCCAAGCTTCATTTCAGTCCTAGGCACTCAAAGGGCACAAAGCATAGAGTGTGAAAACTGAGTTTCCTTGAGAGCTGCTTGGAAGCCTGATGGTGTGTGAAGTTAGTGAGCCAAATGGAGTTGTGCTCCCACAAGAACCACTCGGCTGATCCTTCTTCAATATGCCCTTCACCAACATGCAGTGTTTCCTTGATTGAATTAGCTCTCACACCAATATTTGCGTCTAGAGCCTTTGCATTGAGGGCTATCTGAAAACGGCTGTGGCTCTGAAGTTGCCTGTGAATGTGGAGTTGGTGGCATGTGAAACCCGCATGTGGAGCATTCGTTTGTGTGGGATGCTCTCCAAGCTTCATTTCAGTCCTAGGCATTCAAAGGGCACAAAGCATAGAGTGTGAAAAGTGAGTTTCCTTGAGAGCTGCTTGGAAGCCTGATGGTGTGTGAAGTTAGTGAGCCAAATGGAGTTGTTCTCCGACAAGAACCACTCGGCTGATCCTTCTTCAATATGCCCTTCACCAACATGCAGTGTTTCCTTGATTGAATTAGCTCTCACACCAATATTTGCGTCTAGAGCCTTTGCATTGAGGGCTATCTGAAAACGGCTGTGGCGCTGAAGTTGCCTGTGAATGTGGAGTTGGTGGCATGTGAAACCCGCATGTGGAGCTTTCGTTTTTGTGGGATGCTCTACCAGGTTCATTCCTAGATAATGCACTCAAAGGGCACTAAGCATAGAGTGTGAAAACTGAGTTTCCTTGAGAGCTGCTTGGAAGCCTGATGGTGTGTGAAGTTAGTGAGCCAAATGGAGTTGTTCTCCCACAAGAACCACTCGGCTGATCCTTCTTCAATATGCCCTTCACCAACATGCAGTGTTTCCTTGATTGAATTAGCTCTCACACCAATATTTGCGTCTAGAGCCTTTGCATTGACGGCTATGGGAAAACGGCTGTGGCACTGAAGTTGCCTGTGAATGTGGAGTTGTTGGCATGTGAAACCCGCATGTGGAGCATTCGTTTGTGTGGGATGCTGACCAAGCTTCATTTCAGTCCTAGGCACTCAAAGGGCACTAAGCATAGAGTGTGAAAACTGAGTTTCCTTGAGAGCTGCTTGGAAGCCTGATGGTGTGTGAAGTTAGTGAGCCAAATGGAGTTGTTCTCCCACAAGAACCACTCGGCTGATCCTTCTTCAATATGCCCTTCACCAACATGCAGTGTTTCCTTGATTGAATTAGCTCTCACACCAATATTTGCGTCTAGAGCCTTTGCATTGAGGGCTATCTGAAAACGGCTGTGGCGCTGAAGTTGCCTGTGAATGTGGAGTTGGTGGCATGTGAAACCCGCATGTGGAGCATTCGTTTTTGTGGGATGCTCTACCAGGTTCATTTCTAGATAATGCACTCAAAGGGCACTAAGCATAGAGTGTGAAAACTGAGTTTCCTTGAGAGCTGCTTGGAAGCCTGATGGTGTGTGAAGTTAGTGAGCCAAATGGAGTTGTTCTCCCACAAGAACACTCGGCTGATCCTTCTTCAATATGCCCTTCACCAACATGCAGTGTTTCCTTGATTGAATTAGCTCTCACACCAATATTTGCGTCTAGAGCCTTTGCATTGAGGGCTATCTGAAAACGGCTGTGGCGCTGAAGTTGCCTGTGAATGTGGAGTTGGTGGCATGTGAAACCCGCATTTGGAGCATTCGTATTTGTGGGATGCTCTACCAAGTTCATTCCTAGATAAAGCACTCAAAGGGCACTAAGCATAGAGTGTAAAAACTGAGTTTCCTTGAGAGCTGCTTGGAAGCCTGATGGTGTGTGAAGTTAGTGAGCCAAATGGAGTTGTTCTCCCACAAGAACCACTCGGCTGATCCTTCTTCAATATGCCCTTCACCAACATGCAGTGTTTCCTTGATTGAATTAGCTCTCACACCAATATTTGCGTCTAGAGCCTTTGCATTGAGAGCTATCTGAAAACGGCTGTGGCGCTGAAGTTGCCTGTGAATGTGGAGTTAGTGGCATGTGAAACCCGCATGTGGAGCATTCGTTTGTGTGGGATGCTGACCAAGCTTCATTTCTGTCCTAGGCACACAAAGGGCACTAAGCATAGAGTGTGAAAACTGAGTTTCCTTGAGAGCTGCTTGGAAGCCTGATGGTGTGTGAAGTTAGTGAGCCAAATGGAGTTGTTCTCCCACAAGAACCACTCGGCTGATCCTTCTTCAATATGCCCTTCACCAACATGCAGTGTTTCCTTGATTGAATTAGCTCTCACACCAATATTTGCGTCTAGAGCCTTTGCATTGAGGGCTATCTGAAAACGGCTGTGGCGCTGAAGTTGCCTGTGAATGTGGAGTTGGTGGCATGTGAAACCCGCATGTGGAGCATTCGTTTGTGTGGGATGCTCTCCAAGCTTCATTTCAGTCCTAGGCACTCAAAGGGCACAAAGCATAGAGTGTGAAAACTGAGTTTCCTTGAGAGCTGCTTGGAAGCCTGATGGTGTGTGAAGTTAGTGAGCCAAATGGAGTTGTGCTCCCACAAGAACCACTCGGCTGATCCTTCTTCAATATGCCCTTCACCAACATGCAGTGTTTCCTTGATTGAATTAGCTCTCACACCAATATTTTCGTCTAGAGCCTTTGCATTGAGGGCTATCTGAAAACGGCTGTGGCGCTGAAGTTGCCTGTGAATGTGGAGTTGGTGGCATGTGAAACCCGCATGTGGAGCTTTCGTTTTTGTGGGATGCTCTACCAGGTTCATTCCTAGATAATGCACTCAAAGGGCACTAAGCATAGAGTGTGAAAACTGAGTTTCCTTGAGAGCTGCTTGGAAGCCTGATGGTGTGTGAAGTTAGTGAGCCAAATGGAGTTGTTCTCCCACAAGAACCACTCGGCTGATCCTTCTTCAATATGCCCTTCACCAACATGCAGTGTTTCCTTGATTGAATTAGCTCTCACACCAATATTTGCGTCTAGAGCCTTTGCATTGACGGCTATGGGAAAACGGCTGTGGCGCTGAAGTTGCCTGTGAATGTGGAGTTGGTGGCATGTGAAACCCGCATGTGGAGCATTCGTTTGTGTGGGATGCTCTACCAGGTTCATTCCTAGATAATGCACTCAAAGGGCACTAAGCATAGAGTGTGAAAACTGAGTTTCCTTGAGAGCTGCTTGGAAGCCTGATGGTGTGTGAAGTTAGTGAGCCAAATGGAGTTGTTCTCCCACAAGAACCACTCGGCTGATCCTTCTTCAATATGCCCTTCACCAACATTCAGTGTTTCCTTGATTGAATTAGCTCTCACACCAATATTTGCATCTAGAGCCTTTGCATTCAGAGCTATCTGAAAACGGCTGTGGCGCTGAAGTTGCCTGTGAATGTGGAGTTGGTGGCATGTGAAACCCGCATGTGGAGCATTTGTTTGTGTGGGATGCTGACCAAGCTTCATTTCAGTCCTAGGCACTCAAAGGGCACTAAGCATAGAGTGTGAAAACTGAGTTTCCTTGAGAGCTGCTTGGAAGCCTGATGGTGTGTGAAGTTAGTGAGCTAAATGGAGTTGTTCTCCCACAAGAACCACTCGGCTGATCCTTCTTCAATATGCCCTTCACCAACATGCAGTGTTTCCTTGATTGGCTCTCACACCAATATTTGCGTCTAGAGCCTTTGCATTGAGAGCTATCTGAAAACGGCTGTGGCGCTGAAGTTGCCTGTGAATGTGGAGTTGGTGGCATGTGAAACCCGCATGTGGAGCATTTGTTTGTGTGGGATGCTGACCAAGCTTCATTTCAGTCCTAGGCACTCAAAGGGCACTAAGCATAGAGTGTGAAAACTGAGTTTCCTTGAGAGCTGCTTGGAAGCCTGATGGTGTGTGAAGTTAGTGAGCCAAATGGAGTTGTTCTCCCACAAGAACCACTCGGCTGATCCTTCTTCAATATGCCCTTCACCAACATGCAGTGTTCCCTTGATTGAATTAGCTCTCACACCAATATTTGCGTCTAGAGCCTTTGCATTGAGGGCTATCTGAAAACGGCTGTGGCGCTGAAGTTGCCTGTGAATGTGGAGTTGGTGGCATGTGAAACCCGCATGTGGAGCATTCGTTTGTGTGGGATGCTCTACCAGGTTCATTCCTAGATAATGCACTCAAAGGGCACTAAGCATAGAGTGTGAAAACTGAGTTTCCTTGAGAGCTGCTTGGAAGCCTGATGGTGTGTGAAGTTAGTGAGCCAAATGGAGTTGTTCTCCCACAAGAACCACTCGGCTGATCCTTCTTCAATATGCCCTTCACCAACATGCAGTGTTTCCTTGATTGAATTAGCTCTCACACCAATATTTGCGTCTAGAGCCTTTGCATTGAGGGCTATCTGAAAACGGCTGTGGCGCTGAAGTTTCCTGTGAATGTGGAGTTGGTGGCATGTGAAACCCGCATGTGGAGCATTTGTTTGTGTGGGATGCTGACCAAGCTTCATTTCAGTCCTAGGCACTCAAAGGGCACTAAGCATAGAGTGTGAAAACTGAGTTTCCTTGAGAGCTGCTTGGAAGCCTGATGGTGTGTGAAGTTAGTGAGCCAAATGGAGTTGTTCTCCACACAAGAACCACTCGGCTGATCCTTCTTCAATATGCCCTTCACCAACATGCAGTGTTTCCTTGATTGAATTAGCTCTCACACCAATATTTGCGTCTAGAGCCTTTGCATTGACGGCTATGGGAAAACGGCTGTGGCGCTGAAGTTGCCTGTGAATGTGGAGTTGGTGGCATGTGAAAGCCGCATGTGGAGCATTCGTTTGTGTCCGATCCTCACCAAGCTTCATTTCAGTCCTAGGCACTCAAAGGGCACAAAGCATAGAGTGTGAAAAGTGAGTTTCCTTGAGAGCTGCTTGGAAGCCTGATGGTGTGTGAAGTTAGTGAGCCAAATGGAGTTGTTCTCCGACAAGAACCACTCGGCTGATCCTTCTTCAATATGACCTTCACCAACATGCAGTGTTTCCTTGATTGAATTAGCTCTAACACCAATATTTGCGTCTAGAGCCTTTGCATTGAGGGCTATCTGAAAACGGCTGTGGCGCTGAAGTTGCCTGTGAATGTGGAGTTGGTGGCATGTGAAACCCGCATGTGGAGCTTTCGTTTTTGTGGGATGCTCTACCAGGTTCATTCCTAGATAATGCACTCAAAGGGCACTAAGCATAGAGTGTGAAAACTGAGTTTCCTTGAGAGCTGCTTGGAAGCCTGATGGTGTGTGAAGTTAGTGAGCCAAATGGAGTTGTTCTCCCACAAGAACCACTCGGCTGATCCTTCTTCAATATGCCCTTCACCAACATGCAGTGTTTCCTTGATTGAATTAGCTCTCACACCAATATTTGCGTCTAGAGCCTTTGCATTGACGGCTATGGGAAAACGGCTGTGGCGCTGAAGTTGCCTGTGAATGTGGAGTTGGTGGCATGTGAAACCCGCATGTGGAGCATTCGTTTGTGTGGGATGCTGACCAAGCTTCATTTCAGTCCTAGGCACTCAAAGGGCACTAAGCATAGAGTGTGAAAACTGAGTTTCCTTGAGAGCTGCTTGGAAGCCTGATGGTGTGTGAAAAGTTAGTGAGCCAAATGGAGTTGTTCTCCCACAAGAACCACTCGGCTGATCCTTCTTCAATATGCCCCTTCACCAACATGCAGTGTTTCCTTGATTGAATTAGCTCTCACACCAATATTTGCGTCTAGAGCCTTTGCATTGAGGGCTATCTGAAAACGGCTTGTGGCGCTGAAGTTGCCTGTGAATGTGGAGTTGGTGGCATGTGAAACCCGCATGTGGAGCTTTCGTTTTTGTGGGATGCTCTACCAGGTTCATTCCTAGATAATGCACTCAAAGGGCACTAAGCATAGAGTGTGAAAACTGAGTTTCCTTGAGAGCTGCTTGGAAGCCTGATGGTGTGTGAAGTTAGTGAGCCAAATGGAGTTGTTCTCCCACAAGAACCACTCGGCTGATCCTTCTTCAATATGCCCTTCACCAACATGCAGTGTTTCCTTGATTGAATTAGCTCTCACACCAATATTTGCGTCTAGAGCCTTTGCATTGACGGCTATGGGAAAACGGCTGTGGCGCTGAAGTTGCCTGTGAATGTGGAGTTGGTGGCATGTGAAACCCGCATGTGGAGCATTCGTTTGTGTGGGATGCTGACCAAGCTTCATTTCAGTCCTAGGCACTCAAAGGGCACTAAGCATAGAGTGTGAAAACTGAGTTTCCTTGAGAGCTGCTTGGAAGCCTGATGGTGTGTGAAGTTAGTGAGCCAAATGGAGTTGTTCTCCCACAAGAACCACTCGGCTGATCCTTCTTCAATATGCCCTTCACCAACATGCAGTGTTTCCTTGATTGAATTAGCTCTCACACCAATATTTGCGTCTAGAGCCTTTGCATTGAGGGCTATCTGAAAACGGCTGTGGCGCTGAAGTTGCCTGTGAATGTGGAGTTGGTGGCATGTGAAACCCGCATGTGGAGCATTCGTTTTTGTGGGATGCTCTACCAGGTTCATTTCTAGATAATGCACTCAAAGGGCACTAAGCATAGAGTGTGAAAACTGAGTTTCCTTGAGAGCTGCTTGGAAGCCTGATGGTGTGTGAAGTTAGTGAGCCAAATGGAGTTGTTCTCCCACAAGAACACTCGGCTGATCCTTCTTCAATATGCCCTTCACCAACATGCAGTGTTTCCTTGATTGAATTAGCTCTCACACCAATATTTGCGTCTAGAGCCTTTGCATTGAGGGCTATCTGAAAACGGCTGTGGCGCTGAAGTTGCCTGTGAATGTGGAGTTGGTGGCATGTGAAACCCGCATTTGGAGCATTCGTATTTGTGGGATGCTCTACCAAGTTCATTCCTAGATAATGCACTCAAAGGGCACTAAGCATAGAGTGTAAAAAGTGAGTTTCCTTGAGAGCTGCTTGGAAGCCTGATGGTGTGTGAAGTTAGTGAGCCAAATGGAGTTGTTCTCCCACAAGAACCACTCGGCTGATCCTTCTTCAATATGCCCTTCACCAACATGCAGTGTTTCCTTGATTGAATTAGCTCTCACACCAATATTTGCGTCTAGAGCCTTTGCATTGAGAGCTTTCTGAAAACGGCTGTGGCGCTGAAGTTGCCTGTGAATGTGGAGTTAGTGGCATGTGAAACCCGCATGGGGAGCATTCGTTTGTGTGGGATGCTGACCAAGCTTCATTTCTGTCCTAGGCACACAAAGGGCACTAAGCATAGAGTGTGAAAACTGAGTTTCCTTGAGAGCTGCTTGGAAGCCTGATGGTGTGTGAAGTTAGTGAGCCAAATGGAGTTGTTCTCCCACAAGAACCACTCGGCTGATCCTTCTTCAATATGCCCTTCACCAACATGCAGTGTTTCCTTGATTGAATTAGCTCTCACACCAATATTTGCGTCTAGAGCCTTTGCATTGAGGGCTATCTGAAAACGGCTGTGGCGCTGAAGTTGCCTGTGAATGTGGAGTTGGTGGCATGAGAAAGCCGCATGTGGAGCATTCGTTTGTGTGGGATGCTGACCAAGCTTCATTTCAGTCCTAGGCACTCAAAGGGCACTAAGCATAGAGTGTGAAAACTGAGTTTCCTTGAGAGCTGCTTGGAAGCCTGATGGTGTGTGAAGTTAGTGAGCCAAATGGAGTTGTTCTCCCACAAGAACCACTCGGCTGATCCTTCTTCAATATGCCCTTCACCAACATGCAGTGTTTCCTTGATTGAATTAGCTCTCACACCAATATTTGCGTCTAGAGCCTTTGCATTGAGGGCTATCTGAAAACGGCTGTGGCGCTGAAGTTGCCTGTGAATGTGGAGTTGGTGGCATGTGAAACCCGCATGTGGAGCATTCGTTTGTGTGGGATGCTCTCCAAGCTTCATTTCAGTCCTAGGCACTCAAAGGGCACAAAGCATAGAGTGTGAAAAGTGAGTTTCCTTGAGAGCTGCTTGGAAGCCTGATGGTGTGTGAAGTTAGTGAGCCAAATGGAGTTGTTCTCCGACAAGAACCACTCGGCTGATCCTTCTTCAATATGACCTTCACCAACATGCAGTGTTTCCTTGATTGAATTAGCTCTCACACCAATATTTGCGTCTAGAGCCTTTGCATTGAGGGCTATCTGAAAACGGCTGTGGCGCTGAAGTTGCCTGTGAATGTGGAGTTGGTGGCATGTGAAACCCGCATGTGGAGCTTTCGTTTTTGTGGGATGCTCTACCAGGTTCATTCCTAGATAATGCACTCAAAGGGCACTAAGCATAGAGTGTGAAAACTGAGTTTCCTTGAGAGCTGCTTGGAAGCCTGATGGTGTGTGAAGTTAGTGAGCCAAATGGAGTTGTTCTCCCACAAGAACCACTCGGCTGATCCTTCTTCAATATGCCCTTCACCAACATGCAGTGTTTCCTTGATTGAATTAGCTCTCACACCAATATTTGCGTCTAGAGCCTTTGCTGACGGCTATGGGAAAACGGCTGTGGCGCTGAAGTTGCCTGTGAATGTGGAGTTGGTGGCATGTGAAAGCCGCATGTGGAGCATTCGTTTGTGTGGGATGCTGACCAAGCTTCATTTCAGTCCTAGGCACTCAAAGGGCACTAAGCATAGAGTGTGAAAACTGAGTTTCCTTGAGAGCTGCTTGGAAGCCTGATGGTGTGTGAAGTTAGTGAGCCAAATGGAGTTGTTCTCCCACAAGAACCACTCGGCTGATCCTTCTTCAATATGCCCTTCACCAACATGCAGTGTTTCCTTGATTGAATTATCTCTCACACCAATATTTGCGTCTAGAGCCTTTGCATTGAGGGCTATCTGAAAACGGCTGTGGCGCTGAAGTTGCCTGTGAATGTGGAGTTGGTGGCATGTGAAACCCGCATGTGGAGCATTCGTTTGTGTGGGATGCTGACCAAGCTTCATTTCAGTCCTAGGCACTCAAAGGGCACTAAGCATAGAGTGTGAAAACTGAGTTTCCTTGAGAGCTGCTTGGAAGCCTGATGGTGTGTGAAGTTAGTGAGCCAAATGGAGTTGTTCTCCCACAAGAACCACTCGGCTGATCCTTCTTCAATATGCCCTTCACCAACATGCAGTGTTTCCTTGATTGAATTAGCTCTCACACCAATATTTGCGTCTAGAGCCTTTGCATTGAGGGCTATCTGAAAACGGCTGTGGCTCTGAAGTTGCCTGTGAATGTGGAGTTGGTGGCATGTGAAACCCGCATGTGGAGCATTCGTTTGTGTGGGATGCTCTCCAAGCTTCATTTCAGTCCTAGGCATTCAAAGGGCACAAAGCATAGAGTGTGAAAAGTGAGTTTCCTTGAGAGCTGCTTGGAAGCCTGATGGTGTGTGAAGTTAGTGAGCCAAATGGAGTTGTTCTCCGACAAGAAACACTCGGCTGATCCTTCTTCAATATGCCCTTCACCAACATGCAGTGTTTCCTTGATTGAATTAGCTCTCACACCAATATTTGCGTCTAGAGCCTTTGCATTGAGGGCTATCTGAAAACGGCTGTGGCGCTGAAGTTGCCTGTGAATGTGGAGTTGGTGGCATGTGAAACCCGCATGTGGAGCTTTCGTTTTTGTGGGATGCTCTACCAGGTTCATTCCTAGATAATGCACTCAAAGGGCACTAAGCATAGAGTGTGAAAACTGAGTTTCCTTGAGAGCTGCTTGGAAGCCTGATGGTGTGTGAAGTTAGTGAGCCAAATGGAGTTGTTCTCCCACAAGAACCACTCGGCTGATCCTTCTTCAATATGCCCTTCACCAACATGCAGTGTTTCCTTGATTGAATTAGCTCTCACACCAATATTTGCGTCTAGAGCCTTTGCATTGACGGCTATGGGAAAACGGCTGTGGCACTGAAGTTGCCTGTGAATGTGGAGTTGGTGGCATGTGAAACCCGCATGTGGAGCATTCGTTTGTGTGGGATGCTGACCAAGCTTCATTTCAGTCCTAGGCACTCAAAGGGCACTAAGCATAGAGTGTGAAAACTGAGTTTCCTTGAGAGCTGCTTGGAAGCCTGATGGTGTGTGAAGTTAGTGAGCCAAATGGAGTTGTTCTCCCACAAGAACCACTCGGCTGATCCTTCTTCAATATGCCCTTCACCAACATGCAGTGTTTCCTTGATTGAATTAGCTCTCACACCAATATTTGCGTCTAGAGCCTTTGCATTGAGGGCTATCTGAAAACGGCTGTGGCGCTGAAGTTGCCTGTGAATGTGGAGTTGGTGGCATGTGAAACCCGCATGTGGAGCATTCGTTTTTGTGGGATGCTCTACCAGGTTCATTTCTAGATAATGCACTCAAAGGGCACTAAGCATAGAGTGTGAAAACTGAGTTTCCTTGAGAGCTGCTTGGAAGCCTGATGGTGTGTGAAGTTAGTGAGCCAAATGGAGTTGTTCTCCCACAAGAACACTCGGCTGATCCTTCTTCAATATGCCCTTCACCAACATGCAGTGTTTCCTTGATTGAATTAGCTCTCACACCAATATTTGCGTCTAGAGCCTTTGCATTGAGGGCTATCTGAAAACGGCTGTGGCGCTGAAGTTGCCTGTGAATGTGGAGTTGGTGGCATGTGAAACCCGCATTTGGAGCATTCGTATTTGTGGGATGCTCTACCAAGTTCATTCCTAGATAATGCACTCAAAGGGCACTAAGCATAGAGTGTAAAAACTGAGTTTCCTTGAGAGCTGCTTGGAAGCCTGATGGTGTGTGAAGTTAGTGAGCCAAATGGAGTTGTTCTCCCACAAGAACCACTCGGCTGATCCTTCTTCAATATGCCCTTCACCAACATGCAGTGTTTCCTTGATTGAATTAGCTCTCACACCAATATTTGCGTCTAGAGCCTTTGCATTGAGAGCTATCTGAAAACGGCTGTGGCGCTGAAGTTGCCTGTGAATGTGGAGTTAGTGGCATGTGAAACCCGCATGTGGAGCATTCGTTTGTGTGGGATGCTGACCAAGCTTCATTTCTGTCCTAGGCACACAAAGGGCACAAAGCATAGAGTGTGAAAACTGAGTTTCCTTGAGAGCTGCTTGGAAGCCTGATGGTGTGTGAAGTTAGTGAGCCAAATGGAGTTGTTCTCCCACAAGAACCACTCGGCTGATCCTTCTTCAATATGCCCTTCACCAACATGCAGTGTTTCCTTGATTGAATTAGCTCTCACACCAATATTTGCGTCTAGAGCCTTTGCATTGAGGGCTATCTGAAAACGGCTGTGGCGCTGAAGTTGCCTGTGAATGTGGAGTTGGTGGCATGTGAAACCCGCATGTGGAGCATTCGTTTGTGTGGGATGCTCTCCAAGCTTCATTTCAGTTCTAGGCACTCAAAGGGCACAAAGCATAGAGTGTGAAAACTGAGTTTCCTTGAGAGCTGCTTGGAAGCCTGATGGTGTGTGAAGTTAGTGAGCCAAATGGAGTTGTTCTCCCACAAGAACCACTCGGCTGATCCTTCTTCAATATGCCCTTCACCAACATGCAGTGTTTCCTTGATTGAATTAGCTCTCACACCAATATTTGCGTCTAGAGCCTTTGCATTGAGGGCTATCTGAAAACGGCTGTGGCGCTGAAGTTGCCTGTGAATGTGGAGTTGGTGGCATGTGAAACCCGCATGTGGAGCTTTCGTTTTTGTGGGATGCTCTACCAGGTTCATTCCTAGATAATGCACTCAAAGGGCACTAAGCATAGAGTGTGAAAACTGAGTTTCCTTGAGAGCTGCTTGGAAGCCTGATGGTGTGTGAAGTTAGTGAGCCAAATGGAGTTGTTCTCCCACAAGAACCACTCGGCTGATCCTTCTTCAATATGCCCTTCACCAACATGCAGTGTTTCCTTGATTGAATTAGCTCTCACACCAATATTTGCGTCTAGAGCCTTTGCATTGACGGCTATGGGAAAACGGCTGTGGCGCTGAAGTTGCCTGTGAATGTGGAGTTGGTGGCATGTGAAACCCGCATGTGGAGCATTCGTTTGTGTCCGATCCTCACCAAGCTTCATTTCAGTCCTAGGCACAAAAAGGGCACTAAGCATAGAGTGTGAAAACTAAGTTTAATTTAGAGTTGCTTGGAAGCCTGATGGTGTGTGAAGTTAGTGAGCCAAATGGAGTTGTTCTCCCACAAGAACCACTCGGCTGATCCTTCTTCAATATGCCCTTCACCAACATGCAGTGTTCCCTTGATTGAATTAGCTCTCACACCAATATTTGCGTCTAGAGCCTTTGCATTGAGGGCTATCTGAAAACGGCTGTGGCTCTGAAGTTGCCTGTGAATGTGGAGTTGGTGGCATGTGAAACCCGCATGTGGAGCATTCATTTTTGTGGGATGCTCTAACAGGTTCATTCCTAGATAATGCACTCAAACGGCACTAAACATAGAGTGTGAAAAGTGAGTTTCCTTGAGAGCTGCTTGGAAGCCTGATGGTGTGTGAAGTTAGTGAGCCAAATGGAGTTGTTCTCCCACAAGAACCACTCGGCTGATCCTTCTTCAATATGCCCTTCACCAACATGCAGTGTTTCCTTGATTGAATTAGCTCTCACACCAATATTTGCGTCTAGAGCCTTTGCATTGAGGGCTATCTGAAAACGGCTGTGGCGCTGAAGTTGCCTGTGAATGTGGAGTTGGTGGCATGTGAAACCCGCATGTGGAGCATTCGTTTGTGTGGGATGCTCTCCAAGCTTCATTTCAGTCCTAGGCACTCAAAGGGCACAAAGCATAGAGTGTGAAAACTGAGTTTCCTTGAGAGCTGCTTGGAAGCCTGATGGTGTGTGAAGTTAGTGAGCCAAATGGAGTTGTTCTCCGACAAGAACCACTCGGCTGATCCTTCTTCAATATGCCCTTCACCAACATGCAGTGTTTCCTTGATTGAATTAGCTCTCACACCAATATTTGCGTCTAGAGCCTTTGCATTGAGGGCTATCTGAAAACGGCTGTGGCGCTGAAGTTGCCTGTGAATGTGGAGTTGGTGGCATGTGAAACCCGCATGTGGAGCTTTCGTTTTTGTGGGATGCTCTACCAGGTTCATTCCTAGATAATGCACTCAAAGGGCACTAAGCATAGAGTGTGAAAACTGAGTTTCCTTGAGAGCTGCTTGGAAGCCTGATGGTGTGTGAAGTTAGTGAGCCAAATGGAGTTGTTCTCCCACAAGAACCACTCGGCTGATCCTTCTTCAATATGCCCTTCACCAACATGCAGTGTTTCCTTGATTGAATTAGCTCTCACACCAATATTTGCGTCTAGAGCCTTTGCATTGACGGCTATGGGAAAACGGCTGTGGCGCTGAAGTTGCCTGTGAATGTGGAGTTGGTGGCATGTGAAAGCCGCATGTGGAGCATTCGTTTGTGTCCGATCCTCACCAAGCTTCATTTCAGTCCTAGGCACAAAAAGGGCACTAAGCATAGAGTGTGAAAACTAAGTTTAATTTAGAGTTGCTTGGAAGCCTGATGGTGTGTGAAGTTAGTGAGCCAAATGGAGTTGTTCTCCCACAAGAACCACTCGGCTGATCCTTCTTCAATATGCCCTTCACCAACATGCAGTGTTCCCTTGATTGAATTAGCTCTCACACCAATATTTGCGTCTAGAGCCTTTGCATTGAGGGCTATCTGAAAACGGCTGTGGCTCTGAAGTTGCCTGTGAATGTGGAGTTGGTGGCATGTGAAACCCGCATGTGGAGCATTCATTTTTGTGGGATGCTCTAACAGGTTCATTCCTAGATAATGCACTCAAACGGCACTAAACATAGAGTGTGAAAACTGAGTTTCCTTGAGAGCTGCTTGGAAGCCTGATGGTGTGTGAAGTTAGTGAGCTAAATGGAGTTGTTCTCCCACAAGAACCACTCGGCTGATCCTTCTTCAATATGCCCTTCACCAACATGCAGTGTTTCCTTGATTGAATTAGCTCTCACACCAATATTTGCGTCTAGAGCCTTTGCATTGAGAGCTATCTGAAAACGGCTGTGGCGCTGAAGTTGCCTGTGAATGTGGAGTTGGTGGCATGTGAAA
Source organism: Ochotona princeps (assembly GCF_030435755.1). NCBI lineage: Eukaryota > Metazoa > Chordata > Mammalia > Lagomorpha > Ochotonidae > Ochotona > Ochotona princeps. The sequence goes on along the minus strand of NW_026697084.1, from coordinate 19,835 downwards.
CCCGCATGTGGAGCATTTGTTTGTGTGGGATGCTCTCCAAGCTTCATTTCAGTCCTAGGCACTCAAAGGGCACTAAGCATAGAGTGTGAAAACTGAGTTTCCTTGAGAGCTGCTTGGAAGCCTGATGGTGTGTGAAGTTAGTGAGCCAAATGGAGTTGTTCTCCCACAAGAACCACTCGGCTGATCCTTCTTCAATATGCCCTTCACCAACATGCAGTGTTCCCTTGATTGAATTAGCTCTCACACCAATATTTGCGTCTAGAGCCTTTGCATTGAGGGCTATCTGAAAACGGCTGTGGCGCTGAAGTTGCCTGTGAATGTGGAGTTGGTGGCATGTGAAACCCGCATGTGGAGCATTCGTTTGTGTGGGATGCTCTACCAGGTTCATTCCTAGATAATGCACTCAAAGGGCACTAAGCATAAAGTGTGAAAACTGAGTTTCCTTGAGAGCTGCTTGGAAGCCTGATGGTGTGTGAAGTTAGTGAGCCAAATGGAGTTGTTCTCCCACAAGAACCACTCGGCTGATCCTTCTTCAATATGCCCTTCACCAACATGCAGTGTTTCCTTGATTGAATTAGCTCTCACACCAATATTTGCGTCTAGAGCCTTTGCATTGAGAGCTATCTGAAAACGGCTGTGGCGCTGAAGTTGCCTGTGAATGTGGAGTTGGTGGCATGTGAAACCCGCATGTGGAGCATTTGTTTGTGTGGGATGCTGACCAAGCTTCATTTCAGTCCTAGGCACTCAAAGGGCACTAAGCATAGAGTGTGAAAACTGAGTTTCCTTGAGAGCTGCTTGGAAGCCTGATGGTGTGTGAAGTTAGTGAGCCAAATGGAGTTGTTCTCCCACAAGAACCACTCGGCTGATCCTTCTTCAATATGCCCTTCACCAACATGCAGTGTTTCCTTGATTGAATTAGCTCTCACACCAATATTTGCGTCTAGAGCCTTTGCATTGACGGCTATGGGAAAACGGCTGTGGCGCTGAAGTTGCCTGTGAATGTGGAGTTGGTGGCATGTGAAAGCCGCATGTGGAGCATTCGTTTGTGTCCGATCCTCACCAAGCTTCATTTCAGTCCTAGGCACAAAAAGGGCACTAAGCATAGAGTGTGAAAACTAAGTTTAATTTAGAGTTGCTTGGAAGCCTGATGGTGTGTGAAGTTAGTGAGCCAAATGGAGTTGTTCTCCCACAAGAACCACTCGGCTGATCCTTCTTCAATATGCCCTTCACCAACATGCAGTGTTCCCTTGATTGAATTAGCTCTCACACCAATATTTGCGTCTAGAGCCTTTGCATTGAGGGCTATCTGAAAACGGCTGTGGCTCTGAAGTTGCCTGTGAATGTGGAGTTGTTGGCATGTGAAACCCGCATGTGGAGCATTCATTTTTGTGGGATGCTCTAACAGGTTCATTCCTAGATAATGCACTCAAACGGCACTAAACATAGAGTGTGAAAACTGAGTTTCCTTGAGAGCTGCTTGGAAGCCTGATGGTGTGTGAAGTTAGTGAGCCAAATGGAGTTGTTCTCCCACAAGAACCACTCGGCTGATCCTTCTTCAATATGCCCTTCACCAACGTGCAGTGTTTCCTTGATTGAATTAGCTCTCACACCAATATTTGCGTCTAGAGCCTTTGCATTGAGAGCTATCTGAAAACGGCTGTGGCGCTGAAGTTGCCTGTGAATGTGGAGTTGGTGGCATGTGAAACCCGCATGTGGAGCATTTGTTTGTGTGGGATGCTGACCAAGGTTCATTTCAGTCCTAGGCACTCAAAGGGCACTAAGCATAGAGTGTGAAAACTGAGTTTCCTTGAGAGCTGCTTGGAAGCCTGATGGTGTGTGAAGTTAGTGAGCCAAATGGAGTTGTTCTCCCACAAGAACCACTCGGCTGATCCTTCTTCAATATGCCCTTCACCAACATGCAGTGTTCCCTTGATTGAATTAGCTCTCACACCAATATTTGCGTCTAGAGCCTTTGCATTGAGGGCTATCTGAAAACGGCTGTGGCGCTGAAGTTGCCTGTGAATGTGGAGTTGGTGGCATGTGAAACCCGCATGTGGAGCATTCGTTTGTGTGGAATGCTCTACCAGGTTCATTTCAGTCCTAGCCATACAAAGGGCACTAAGCATAGAGTGTGAAAACTGAGTTTCCTTGAGAGCTGCTTGGAAGCCTGATGGTGTGTGAAGTTAGTGAGCCAAATGGAGTTGTTCTCCCACAAGAACCACTCGGCTGATCCTTCTTCAATATGCCCTTCACCAACATGCCTTGTTTCCTTGATTGAATTAGCTCTCACACCAATATTTGCGTCTAGAGCCTTTGCATTGAGGGCTATCTGAAAATGGCTGTGGCGCTGAAGTTGCCTGTGAATGTGGAGTTGGTGGCATGTGAAACCCGCATGTGGAGCATTCGTTTGTGTGGGATGCTCTACCAGGTTCATTCCTAGATAATGCATTCAAAGGGCACTAAACATATAGTGTGAAAACTGAGTTTCCTTGAGAGCTGCTTGGAAGCCTGATGGTGTGTGAAGTTAGTGAGCCAAATGGAGTTGTTCTCCCACAAGAACCACTCGGCTGATCCTTCTTCAATATGCCCTTCACCAACATGCAGTGTTTCCTTGATTGAATTAGCTCTCACACCAATATTTGCGTCTAGAGTCTTTGCATTGAGGGCTATGGGAAAACGGCTGTGGCGCTGAAGTTGCCTGTGAATGTGGAGTTGGTGGCATGTCAAACCCGCATGTGGAGCATTCGTTTGTGTGGGATGCTCTACCAGGTTCATTTCAGTCCTAGCCATACAAAGGGCACTAAGCATAGAGTGTGAAAACTGAGTTTCCTTGAGAGCTGCTTGGAAGCCTGATGGTGTGTGAAGTTAGTGAGCCAAATGGAGTTGTTCTCCCACAAGAACCACTCGGCTGATCCTTCTGCAATATGCCCTTCACCAACATGCAGTGTTTCCTTGATTGAATTAGCTCTCACACCAATATTTGCGTCTAGAGCCTTTGCATTGAGGGCTATCTGAAAACGGCTGTGGCGCTGAAGTTGCCTGTGAATGTGGAGTTGGTGGCATGTGAAACCCGCATGTGGAGCATTCGTTTGTGTGGGATGCTCTACTAGGTTCATTCCTAGATAATGCACTCAAAGGGCACTAAGCATAGAGTGTGAAAACTGAGTTTCCTTGAGAGCTGCTTGGAAGCCTGATGGTGTGTGAAGTTAGTGAGCCAAATGGAGTTGTTCTCCCACAAGAACCACTCGGCTGATCCTTCTGCAATATGCCCTTCACCAACATGCAGTGTTTCCTTGATTGAATTAGCTCTCACACCAATATTTGCGTCTAGAGCCTTTGCATTGAGGGCTATCTGAAAACGGCTGTGGCGCTGAAGTTGCCTGTGAATGTGGAGTTGGTGGCATGTGAAACCCGCATGTGGAGCATTCGTTTGTGTGGGATGCTCTACCAGGTTCATTCCTAGATAATGCACTCAAAGGGCACTAAGCATAGAGTGTGAAAACTGAGTTTCCTTGAGAGCTGCTTGGAAGCCTGATGGTGTGTGAAGTTAGTGAGCCAAATGGAGTTGTTCTCCCACAAGAACCACTCGGCTGATCCTTCTTCAATATGCCCTTCACCAACATGCAGTGTTTCCTTGATTGAATTAGCTCTCACACCAATATTTGCGTCTAGAGCCTTTGCATTGAGGGCTATCTGAAAACGGCTGTGGCGCTGAAGTTGCCTGTGAATGTGGAGTTGGTGGCATGTGAAACTCGCATGTGGAGCATTCGTTTGTGTGGGATGCTCTAACAGGTTCATTCCTAGATAATGCACTCAAAGGGCACTAAGCATAGAGTGTGAAAACTGAGTTTCCTTGAGAGCTGCTTGGAAGCCTGATGGTGTGTGAAGTTAGTGAGCCAAATGGAGTTGTTCTCCCACAAGAACCACTCGGCTGATCCTTCTTCAATATGCCCTTCACCAACATGCAGTGTTTCCTTGATTGAATTAGCTCTCACACCAATATTTGCGTCTAGAGCCTTTGCATTGAGGGCTATCTGAAAACGGCTGTGGCGCTGAAGTTGCCTGTGAATGTGGAGTTGGTGGCATGTGAAACCCGCATGTGGAGCATTCGTTTGTGTGGGATGCTCTACCAGGTTCATTTCAGTCCGAGCCATACAAAGGGCACTAAGCATAGAGTGTGAAAACTGAGTTTCCTTGAGAGCTGCTTGGAAGCCTGATGGTGTGTGAAGTTAGTGAGCCAAATGGAGTTGTTCTCCCATAAGAACCACTCGGCTGATCCTTCTTCAATATGCCCTTCACCAACATGCAGTGTTTCCTTGATTGAATTAGCTCTCACACCAATATTTGCGTCTAAAGCCTTTGCATTGAGGGCTATCTGAAAATGGCTGTGGCGCTGAAGTTGCCTGTGAATGTGGAGTTGGTGGCATGTGAAACCCGCATGTGGAGCATTCGTTTGTGTGGGATGCTCTACCAGGTTCATTCCTAGATAATGCATTCAAAGGGCACTAAACATAGAGTGTGAAAACTGAGTTTCCTTGAGAGCTGCTTGGAAGCCTGATGGTGTGTGAAGTTAGTGAGCCAAATGGAGTTGTTCTCCCACAAGAACCACTCGGCTGATCCTTCTTCAATATGCCCTTCACCAACATGCAGTGTTTCCTTGATTGAATTAGCTCTCACACCAATATTTGCGTCTAGAGCCTTTGCATTGTGGGCTATCTGAAAACGGCTGTGGCGCTGAAGTTGCCTGTGAATGTGGAGTTGGTGGCATGTGAAACCCGCATGTGGAGCATTCGTTTGTGTGGGATGCTCTACCAGGTTCATTCCTAGATAATGCACTCAAAGGGCACTAAGCATAGAGTGTGAAAACTGAGTTTCCTTGAGAGCTGCTTGGAAGCCTGATGGTGTGTGAAGTTAGTGAGCGAAATGGAGTTGTTCTCCCACAAGAACCACTCGGCTGATCCTTCTTCAATATGCCCTTCACCAACAAACATGCAGTGTTTCCTTGATTGAATTAGCTCTCACACCAATATTTGCGTCTAGAGCCTTTGCATTGAGGGCTATCTGAAAACGGCTGTGGCGCTGAAGTTGCCTGTGAATGTGGAGTTGGTGGCATGTGAAACTCGCATGTGGAGCATTCGTTTGTGTGGGATGCTCTACCAGGTTCATTCCTAGATAATGCACTCAAAGGACACTAAGCATAGAGTGTGAAAACTGAGTTTCCTTGAGAGCTGCTTGGAAGCCTGATGGTGTGTGAAGTTAGTGAGCCAAATGGAGTTGTTCTCCCACAAGAACCACTCGGCTGATCCTTCTTCAATATGCCCTTCACCAACATGCAGTGTTTCCTTGATTGAATTAGCTCTCACACCAATATTTGCGTCTAGGGCCTTTGCATTGAGGCTATCTGAAAACGGCTGTGGCGCTGAAGTTGCCTGTGAATGTGGAGTTGGTGGCATGTGAAACCCGCATGTGGAGCATTCGTTTGTGTGGGATGCTCTACCAGGTTCATTTCAGTCCGAGCCATACAAAGGGCACTAAGCATAGAGTGTGAAAACTGAGTTTCCTTGAGAGCTGCTTGGAAGCCTGATGGTGTGTGAAGTTAGTGAGCCAAATGGAGTTGTTCTCCCACAAGAACCACTCGGCTGATCCTTCTTCAATATGCCCTTCACCACATGCAGTGTTTCCTTGATTGAATTAGCTCTCACACCAATATTTGCGTCTAGAGCCTTTGCATTGAGGGCTATCTGAAAATGGCTGTGGCGCTGAAGTTGCCTGTGAATGTGGAGTTGGTGGCATGTGAAACCCGCATGTGGAGCATTCGTTTGTGTGGGATGCTCTACCAGGTTCATTCCTAGATAATGCATTCAAAGGGCACTAAACATAGAGTGTGAAAACTGAGTTTCCTTGAGAGCTGCTTGAAAGCCTGATGGTGTGTGAAGTTAGTGAGCCAAATGGAGTTGTTCTCAAACAAGAACCACTCGGCTGATCCTTCTTCAATATGCCCTTCACCAACATGCAGTGTTTCCTTGATTGAATTAGCTCTCACACCAATATTTGCGTCTAGAGCCTTTGCATTGAGGGCTATCTGAAAACGGCTGTGGCGCTGAAGTTGCCTGTGAATGTGGAGTTGGTGCATGTGAAACCCGCATGTGGAGCATTCGTTTGTGTGGGATGCTCTACCAGGTTCATTATCAGTCCTAGCCATACAAAGGGCACTAAGCATAGAGTGTGAAAACTGAGTTTCCTTGAGAGCTGCTTGGAAGCCTGATGGTGTGTGAAGTTAGTGAGCCAAATGGAGTTGTTCTCCCACAAGAACCACTCGGCTGATCCTTCTTCAATATGCCCTTCACCAACATGCCTTGTTTCCTTGATTGAATTAGCTCTCACACCAATATTTGCGTCTAGAGCCTTTGCATTGAGGGCTATCTGAAAATGGCTGTGGCGCTGAAGTTGCCTGTGAATGTGGAGTTGGTGGCATGTGAAACCCGCATGTGGAGCATTCGTTTGTGTGGGATGCTCTACCAGGTTCATTCCTAGATAATGCATTCAAAGGGCACTAAACATAGAGTGTGAAAACTGAGTTTCCTTGAGAGCTGCTTGGAAGCCTGATGGTGTGTGAAGTTAGTGAGCCAAATGGAGTTGTTCTCCCACAAGAACCACTCGGCTGATCCTTCTTCAATATGCCCTTCACCAACATGCAGTGTTTCCTTGATTGAATTAGCTCTCACACCAATATTTGCGTCTAGAGTCTTTGCATTGAGGGCTATCTGAAAACGGCTGTGGCGCTGAAGTTGCCTGTGAATGTGGAGTTGGTGGCATGTCAAACCCGCATGTGGAGCATTCGTTTGTGTGGGATGCTCTACCAGGTTCATTTCAGTCCTAGCCATACAAAGGGCACTAAGCATAGAGTGTGAAAACTGAGTTTCCTTGAGAGCTGCTTGGAAGCCTGATGGTGTGTGAAGTTAGTGAGCCAAATGGAGTTGTTTTCCACAAGAACCACTCGGCTGATCCTTCTTCAATATGCCCTTCACCACATGCAGTGTTTCCTTGATTGAATTAGCTCTCACACCAATATTTGCGTCTAGAGCCTTTGCATTGAGGGCTATCTGAAAATGGCTGTGGCGCTGAAGTTGCCTGTGAATGTGGAGTTGGTGGCATGTGAAACCCGCATGTGGAGCCTTCGTTTGTGTGGGATGCTCTACCAGGTTCATTCCTAGATAATGCATTCAAAGGGCACTAAACATAGAGTGTGAAAACTGAGTTTCCTTGAGAGCTGCTTGGAAGCCTGATTGTGTGTGAAGTTAGTGAGCCAAATGGAGTTGTTCTCCCACAAGAACCACTCGGCTGATCCTTCTTCAATATGCCCTTCACCAACATGCAGTGTTTCCTTGATTGAATTAGCTCTCACACCAATATTTTGCGTCTAGAGCCTTTGCATTGAGGGCTATCTGAAAACGGCTGTGGCGCTGAAGTTGCCTGTGAATGTGGAGTTGGTGGCATGTGAAACCCGCATGTGGAGCATTCGTTTGTGTGGGATGCTCTACCAGGTTCATTTCAGTCCTAGCCATACAAAGGGCACTAAGCATAGAGTGTGAAAACTGAGTTTCCTTGAGAGCTGCTTGGAAGCCTGATGGTGTGTGAAGTTAGTGAGCCAAATGGAGTTGTTCTCCCACAAGAACCACTCGGCTGATCCTTCTGCAATATGCCCTTCACCAACATGCAGTGTTTCCTTGATTGAATTAGCTCTCACACCAATATTTGCGTCTAGAGCCTTTGCATTGAGGGCTATCTGAAAACGGCTGTGGCGCTGAAGTTGCCTGTGAATGTGGAGTTGGTGGCATGTGAAACCCGCATGTGGAGCATTCGTTTGTGTGGGATGCTCTACTAGGTTCATTCCTAGATAATGCACTCAAAGGGCACTAAGCATAGAGTGTGAAAACTGAGTTTCCTTGAGAGCTGCTTGGAAGCCTGATGGTGTGTGAAGTTAGTGAGCCAAATGGAGTTGTTCTCCCACAAGAACCACTCGGCTGATCCTTCTGCAATATGCCCTTCACCAACATGCAGTGTTTCCTTGATTGAATTAGCTCTCACACCAATATTTGCGTCTAGAGCCTTTGCATTGAGGGCTATCTGAAAACGGCTGTGGCGCTGAAGTTGCCTGTGAATGTGGAGTTGGTGGCATGTGAAACCCGCATGTGGAGCATTCGTTTGTGTGGGATGCTCTACCAGGTTCATTCCTAGATAATGCACTCAAAGGGCACTAAGCATAGAGTGTGAAAACTGAGTTTCCTTGAGAGCTGCTTGGAAGCCTGATGGTGTGTGAAGTTAGTGAGCCAAATGGAGTTGTTCTCCACAAGAACCACTCGGCTGATCCTTCTTCAATATGCCCTTCACCAACATGCAGTGTTTCCTTGATTGAATTAGCTCTCACACCAATATTTGCGTCTAGAGCCTTTGCATTGAGGGCTATCTGAAAACGGCTGTGGCGCTGAAGTTGCCTGTGAATGTGGAGTTGGTGGCATGTGAAACTCGCATGTGGAGCATTCGTTTGTGTGGGATGCTCTAACAGGTTCATTCCTAGATAATGCACTCAAAGGGCACTAAGCATAGAGTGTGAAAACTGAGTTTCCTTGAGAGCTGCTTGAAGCCTGATGGTGTGTGAAGTTAGTGAGCCAAATGGAGTTGTTCTCCCACAAGAACCACTCGGCTGATCCTTCTTCAATATGCCTTCACCAACATGCAGTGTTTCCTTGATTGAATTAGCTCTCACACCAATATTTGCGTCTAGAGCCTTTGCATTGAGGGCTATCTGAAAACGGCTGTGGCGCTGAAGTTGCCTGTGAATGTGGAGTTGGTGGCATGTGAAACCCGCATGTGGAGCATTCGTTTGTGTGGGATGCTCTACCAGGTTCATTTCAGTCCGAGCCATACAAAGGGCACTAAGCATAGAGTGTGAAAACTGAGTTTCCTTGAGAGCTGCTTGGAAGCCTGATGGTGTGTGAAGTTAGTGAGCCAAATGGAGTTGTTCTCCCATAAGAACCACTCGGCTGATCCTTCTTCAATATGCCCTTCACCAACATGCAGTGTTTCCTTGATTGAATTAGCTCTCACACCAATATTTGCGTCTAAAGCCTTTGCATTGAGGGCTATCTGAAAATGGCTGTGGCGCTGAAGTTGCCTGTGAATGTGGAGTTGGTGGCATGTGAAACCCGCATGTGGAGCATTCGTTTGTGTGGGATGCTCTACCAGGTTCATTCCTAGATAATGCATTCAAAGGGCACTAAACATAGAGTGTGAAAACTGAGTTTCCCTTGAGAGCTGCTTGGAAGCCTGATGGTGTGTGAAGTTAGTGAGCCAAATGGAGTTGTTCTCCACAAGAACCACTCGGCTGATCCTTCTTCAATATGCCCTTCACCAACATGCAGTGTTTCCTTGATTGAATTAGCTCTCACACCAATATTTGCGTCTAGAGCCTTTGCATTGTGGGCTATCTGAAAACGGCTGTGGCGCTGAAGTTGCCTGTGAATGTGGAGTTGGTGGCATGTGAAACCCGCATGTGGAGCATTCGTTTGTGTGGGATGCTCTACCAGGTTCATTCCTAGATAATGCACTCAAAGGGCACTAAGCATAGAGTGTGAAAACTGAGTTTCCTTGAGAGCTGCTTGGAAGCCTGATGGTGTGTGAAGTTAGTGAGCGAAATGGAGTTGTTCTCCCACAAGAACCACTCGGCTGATCCTTCTTCAATATGCCCTTCACCAACATGCAGTGTTTCCTTGATTGAATTAGCTCTCACACCAATATTTGCGTCTAGAGCCTTTGCATTGAGGGCTATCTGAAAACGGCTGTGGCGCTGAAGTTGCCTGTGAATGTGGAGTTGGTGGCATGTGAAACTCGCATGTGGAGCATTCGTTTGTGTGGGATGCTCTACCAGGTTCATTCCTAGATAATGCACTCAAAGGACACTAAGCATAGAGTGTGAAAACTGAGTTTCCTTGAGAGCTGCTTGGAAGCCTGATGGTGTGTGAAGTTAGTGAGCCAAATGGAGTTGTTCTCCCACAAGAACCCACTCGGCTGATCCTTCTTCAATATGCCCTTCACCAACATGCAGTGTTTCCTTGATTGAATTAGCTCTCACACCAATATTTGCGTCTAGAGCCTTTGCATTGAGGGCTATCTGAAAACGGCTGTGGCGCTGAAGTTGCCTGTGAATGTGGAGTTGGTGGCATGTGAAACCCGCATGTGGAGCATTCGTTTGTGTGGGATGCTCTACCAGGTTCATTTCAGTCCGAGCCATACAAAGGGCACTAAGCATAGAGTGTGAAAACTGAGTTTCCTTGAGAGCTGCTTGGAAGCCTGATGGTGTGTGAAGTTAGTGAGCCAAATGGAGTTGTTCTCCCACAAGAACCACTCGGCTGATCCTTCTTCAATATGCCCTTCACCAACATGCAGTGTTTCCTTGATTGAATTAGCTCTCACACCAATATTTGCGTCTAGAGCCTTTGCATTGAGGGCTATCTGAAAATGGCTGTGGCGCTGAAGTTGCCTGTGAATGTGGAGTTGGTGGCATGTGAAACCCGCATGTGGAGCATTCGTTTGTGTGGGATGCTCTACCAGGTTCATTCCTAGATAATGCACTCAAAGGGCACTAAACATAGAGTGTGAAAACTGAGTTTCCTTGAGAGCTGCTTGAAAGCCTGATGGTGTGTGAAGTTAGTGAGCCAAATGGAGTTGTTCTCAAACAAGAACCACTCGGCTGATCCTTCTTCAATATGCCCTTCACCAACATGCAGTGTTTCCTTGATTGAATTAGCTCTCACACCAATATTTGCGTCTAGAGCCTTTGCATTGAGGGCTATCTGAAAACGGCTGTGGCGCTGAAGTTGCCTGTGAATGTGGAGTTGGTGGCATGTGAAACCCGCATGTGGAGCATTCGTTTGTGTGGGATGCTCTACCAGGTTCATTTCAGTCCTAGCCATACAAAGGGCACTAAGCATAGAGTGTGAAAACTGAGTTTCCTTGAGAGCTGCTTGGAAGCCTGATGGTGTGTGAAGTTAGTGAGCCAAATGGAGTTGTTCTCCCACAAGAACCACTCGGCTGATCCTTCTTCAATATGCCCTTCACCAACATGCCTTGTTTCCTTGATTGAATTAGCTCTCACACCAATATTTGCGTCTAGAGCCTTTGCATTGAGGGCTATCTGAAAATGGCTGTGGCGCTGAAGTTGCCTGTGAATGTGGAGTTGGTGGCATGTGAAACCCGCATGTGGAGCATTCGTTTGTGTGGGATGCTCTACCAGGTTCATTCCTAGATAATGCATTCAAAGGGCACTAAACATAGAGTGTGAAAACTGAGTTTCCTTGAGAGCTGCTTGGAAGCCTGATGGTGTGTGAAGTTAGTGAGCCAAATGGAGTTGTTCTCCCACAAGAACCACTCGGCTGATCCTTCTTCAATATGCCCTTCACCAACATGCAGTGTTTCCTTGATTGAATTAGCTCTCACACCAATATTTGCGTCTAGAGTCTTTGCATTGAGGGCTATCTGAAAACGGCTGTGGCGCTGAAGTTGCCTGTGAATGTGGAGTTGGTGGCATGTCAAACCGCATGTGGAGCATTCGTTTGTGTGGGATGCTCTACCAGGTTCATTTCAGTCCTAGCCATACAAAGGGCACTAAGCATAGAGTGTGAAATCTGAGTTTCCTTGAGAGCTGCTTGGAAGCCTGATGGTGTGTGAAGTTAGTGAGCCAAATGGAGTTGTTTTCCCACAAGAACCACTCGGCTGATCCTTCTTCAATATGCCCTTCACCAACATGCAGTGTTTCCTTGATTGAATTAGCTCTCACACCAATATTTGCGTCTAGAGCCTTTGCATTGAGGGCTATCTGAAAATGGCTGTGGCGCTGAAGTTGCCTGTGAATGTGGAGTTGGTGGCATGTGAAACCCGCATGTGGAGCCTTCGTTTGTGTGGGATGCTCTACCAGGTTCATTCCTAGATAATGCATTCAAAGGGCACTAAACATAGAGTGTGAAAACTGAGTTTCCTTGAGAGCTGCTTGGAAGCCTGATTGTGTGTGAAGTTAGTGAGCCAAATGGAGTTGTTCTCCCACAAGAACCACTCGGCTGATCCTTCTTCAATATGCCCTTCACCAACATGCAGTGTTTCCTTGATTGAATTAGCTCTCACACCAATATTTGCGTCTAGAGCCTTTGCATTGAGGGCTATCTGAAAACGGCTGTGGCGCTGAAGTTGCCTGTGAATGTGGAGTTGGTGGCATGTGAAACCCGCATGTGGAGCATTCGTTTGTGTGGGATGCTCTACCAGGTTCATTTCAGTCCTAGCCATACAAAGGGCACTAAGCATAGAGTGTGAAAACTGAGTTTCCTTGAGAGCTGCTTGGAAGCCTGATGGTGTGTGAAGTTAGTGAGCCAAATGGAGTTGTTCTCCCACAAGAACCACTCGGCTGATCCTTCTTCAATATGCCCTTCACCAACATGCCTTGTTTCCTTGATTGAATTAGCTCTCACACCAATATTTGCGTCTAGAGCCTTTGCATTGAGGGCTATCTGAAAATGGCTGTGGCGCTGAAGTTGCCTGTGAATGTGGAGTTGGTGGCATGTGAAACCCGCATGTGGAGCATTCGTTTGTGTGGGATGCTCTACCAGGTTCATTCCTAGATAATGCATTCAAAGGGCACTAAACATAGAGTGTGAAAACTGAGTTTCCTTGAGAGCTGCTTGGAAGCCTGATGGTGTGTGAAGTTAGTGAGCCAAATGGAGTTGTTCTCCCACAAGAACCACTCGGCTGATCCTTCTTCAATATGCCCTTCACCAACATGCAGTGTTTTCCTTGATTGAATTAGCTCTCACACCAATATTTGCGTCTAGAGTCTTTGCATTGAGGGCTATCTGAAAACGGCTGTGGCGCTGAAGTTGCCTGTGAATGTGGAGTTGGTGGCATGTGAAACCCGCATGTGGAGCATTCGTTTGTGTGGGATGCTCTACCAGGTTCATTCCTAGATAATGCATTCAAAGGGCACTAAGCATAGAGTGTGAAAACTGAGTTTCCTTGAGAGCTGCTTGGAAGCCTCATGGTGTGTGAAGTTAGTGAGCCAAATGGAGTTGTTCTCCCACAAGAACCACTCGGCTGATCCTTCTTCAATATGCCCTTCACCAACATGCAGTGTTTCCTTGATTGAATTAGCTCTCACACCAATATTTGCGTCTAGAGCCTTTGCATTGAGGGCTATCTGAAAACGGCTGTGGCGCTGAAGTTGCCTGTGAATGTGGAGTTGGTGGCATGTGAAACCCGCATGTGGAGCATTCGTTTGTGTGGGATGCTCTACCAGGTTCATTCTTAGATAATGCACTCAAAGGGCACTAAGCATAGAGTGTGAAAACTGAGTTTCCTTGAGAGCTGCTTGGAAGCCTGATGGTGTGTGAAGTTAGTGAGCCAAATGGAGTTGTTCTCCCACAAGAACCACTCGGCTGATCCTTCTTCAATATGCCCTTCACCAACATGCAGTGTTTCCTTGATTGAATTAGCTCTCACACCAATATTTGCGTCTAGAGACTTTGCATTGAGGGCTATCTGAAAACGGCTGTGGCGCTGAAGTTGCCTGTGAATGTGGAGTTGGTGGCATGTGAAACCCGCATGTGGAGCATTCGTTTGTGTGGGATGCTCTACCAGGTTCATTTCAGTCCTAGCCATACAAAGGGCACTAAGCATAGAGTGTGAAAACTGAGTTTCCTTGAGAGCTGCTTGGAAGCCTGATGGTGTGTGAAGTTAGTGAGCCAAATGGAGTTGTTCTCCCACAAGAACCACTCGGCTGATCCTTCTTCAATATGCCCTTCACCAACATGCAGTGTTTCCTTGATTGAATTAGCTCTCACACCAATATTTGCGTCTAGAGCCTTTGCATTGAGGGCTATCTGAAAACGGCTGTGGCGCTGAAGTTGCTGTGAATGTGGAGTTGGTGGCATGTGAAACCCGCATGTGGAGCATTCGTTTGTTTGGGATGCTCTACCAGGTTCATTCCTAGATAATGCATTCAAAGGGCACTAAACATAGAGTGTGAAAACTGAGTTTCCTTGAGAGCTGCTTGGAAGCCTGATGGTGTGTGAAGTTAGTGAGCCAAATGGAGTTGTTCTCCACAAGAACCACTCGGCTGATCCTTCTTCAATATGCCCTTCACCAACATGCAGTGTTTCCTTGATTGAATTAGCTCTCACACCAATATTTGCGTCTAGAGCCTTTGCATTGAGGGCTATCTGAAAACGGCTGTGGCGCTGAAGTTGCCTGTGAATGTGGAGTTGGTGGCATGTGAAACCCGCATGTGGAGCATTCGTTTATGTGGGATGCTGACCAAGCTTCATTTCTGTCCTAGGCACACAAAGTGAAGTAAGCATAGAGTGTGAAAACTGAGTTTCCTTGAGAGCTGCTTGGAAGCCTGATGGTGTGTGAAGTTAGTGAGCCAAATGGAGTTGTTCTCCCACAAGAACCACTCGGCTGATCCTTCTTCAATATGCCCTTCACCAACATGCAGTGTTTCCTTGATTGAATTAGCTCTCACACCAATATTTGCGTCTAGAGCCTTTGCATTGAGGGCTATCTGAAAACGGCTGTGGCGCTGAAGTTGCCTGTGAATGTGGAGTTGGTGGCATGTGAAACCCGCATGTGGAGCATTCGTTTGTGTGGGATGCTCTACCAGGTTCATTTCAGTCCTAGCCATACAAAGGGCACTAAGCATAGAGTGTGAAAACTGAGTTTCCTTGAGAGCTGCTTGGAAGCCTGATGGTGTGTGAAGTTAGTGAGCCAAATGGAGTTGTTCTCCCACAAGAACCACTCGGCTGATCCTTCTTCAATATGCCCTTCACCAACATGCAGTGTTTCCTTGATTGAATTAGCTCTCACACCAATATTTGCGTCTAGAGCCTTTGCATTGAGGGCTATCTGAAAACGGCTGTGGCGCTGAAGTTGCCTGTGAATGTGGAGTTGGTGGCATGTGAAACCCGCATATGGAGCATTCGTTTGTGTGGGATGCTCTACCAGGTTCATTCCTAGATAATGCACTCAAAGGGCACTAAGCATAGAGTGTGAAAACTGAGTTTCCTTGAGAGCTGCTTGGAAGCCTGATGGTGTGTGAAGTTAGTGAGCCAAATGGAGTTGTTCTCCCACAAGAACCACTCGGCTGATCCTTCTTCAATATGCCCTTCACCAACATGCAGTGTTTCCTTGATTGAATTAGCTCTCACACCAATATTTGCGTCTAAAGCCTTTGCATTGAGGGCTATCTGAAAACGGCTGTGGCGCTGAAGTTGCCTGTGAATGTGGAGTTGGTGGCATGTGAAACCCGCATGTGGAGCATTCGTTTGTGTGGGATGCTCTACTAGGTTCCTTCCTAGATAATGCACTCAAAGGGCACTAAGCATAGAGTGTGAAAACTGAGTTTCCTTGAGAGCTGCTTGGAAGCCTGATGGTGTGTGAAGTTAGTGAGCCAAATGGAGTTGTTCTCCCACAAGAACCACTCGGCTGATCCTTCTTCAATATGCCCTTCACCAACATGCAGTGTTTCCTTGATTGAATTAGCTCTCACACCAATATTTGCGTCTAGAGCCTTTGCATTGAGGGCTATCTGAAAACGGCTGTGGCGCTGAAGTTGCCTGTGAATGTGGAGTTGGTGGCATGTGAAACCCGCATGTGGAGCATTCGTTTGTGTGGGATGCTCTACCAGGTTCATTCTAGATAATGTACTAAAAGGGCACTAAGCATAGAGTGTGAAAACTGAGTTTCCTTGAGAGCTGCTTGGAAGCCTGATGGTGTGTGAAGTTAGAGAGCCAAATGGAGTTGTTCTCCCACAAGAACCACTCGGCTGTTCCTTCTTCAATATGCCCTTCACCAACATGCAGTGTTTCCTTGATTGAATTAGCTCTCACACCAATATTTGCGTCTAAAGCCTTTGCATTGAGGGCTATCTGAAAACGGCTGTGGCGCTGAAGTTGCCTGTGAATGTGGAGTTGGTGGCATGTGAAACCCGCATGTGGAGCATTCGTTTGTGTGGGATGCTCTACCACGTTCCTTTCAGTCCTAGCCATACAAAGGGCACTAAGCATAGAGTGTGAAAACTGAGTTTCCTTGAGAGCTGCTTGGAAGCCTGATGGTGTGTGAAGTTAGTGAGCCAAATGGAGTTGTTCTCCCACAAGAACCACTCGGCTGATCCTTCTTCAATATGCCCTTCACCAACATGCAGTGTTTCCTTGATTGAATTAGCTCTCACACCAATATTTGCGTCTAGAGCCTTTGCATTGAGGGCTATCTGAAAATGGCTGTGGCGCTGAAGTTGCCTGTGAATGTGGAGTTGGTGGCATGTGAAACCCACATGTGGAGCATTCGTTTGTGTGGGATGCTCTACCAGGATCATTCCTAGATAATGCATTCAAAGGGCACTAAACATAGAGTGTGAAAACTGAGTTTCCTTGAGAGCTGCTTGGAAGCCTGATGGTGTGTGAAGTTAGTGAGCCAAATGGAGTTGTTCTCCCACAAGAACCACTCGGCTGATCCTTCTTCAATATGCCCTTCACCAACATGCAGTGTTTCCTTGATTGAATTAGCTCTCACACCAATATTTGCGTCTAGAGCCTTTGCATTGAGGGCTATCTGAAAACGGCTTGTGGCGCTGAAGTTGCCTGTGAATGTGGAGTTGGTGGCATGTCAAACCCGCATGTGGAGCATTCGTTTGTGTGGGATGCTCTACCAGGTTCATTTCAGTCCGAGCCATACAAAGGGCACTAAGCATAGAGTGTGAAAACTGAGTTTCCTTGAGAGCTGCTTGGAAGCCTGATGGTGTGTGAAGTTAGTGAGCCAAATGGAGTTGTTTTCCCACAAGAACCACTCGGCTGATCCTTCTTCAATATGCCCTTCACCAACATGCAGTGTTTCCTTGATTGAATTAGCTCTCACACCAATATTTGCGTCTAGAGCCTTTGCATTGAGGGCTATCTGAAAACGGCTGTGGCGCTGAAGTTGCCTGTGAATGTGGAGTTGGTGGCATGTGAAACCCGCATGTGGAGCATTCGTTTGTGTGGGATGCTCTACCAGGTTCATTCCTAGATAATGCACTCAAAGGGCACTAAGCATAGAGTGTGAAAACTGAGTTTCCTTGAGAGCTGCTTGGAAGCCTGATGGTGTGTGAAGTTAGTGAGCCAAATGGAGTTGTTCTCCCACAAGAACCACTCGGCTGATCCTTCTTCAATATGCCCTTCACCAACATGCAGTGTTTCCTTGATTGAATTAGCTCTCACACCAATATTTGCGTCTAATGCCTTTGCATTGAGGGCTATCTGAAAACGGCTGTGGCGCTGAAGTTGCCTGTGAATGTGGAGTTGGTGGCATGTGAAAACCGCATGTGGAGCATTCGTTTGTGTGGGATGCTCTACTAGGTTAATTCCTAGATAATGCACTCAAAGGGCACTAAGCATAGAGTGTGAAAACTGAGTTTCCTTGAGAGCTGCTTGTAAGCCTGATGGTGTGTGAAGTTAGTGAGCCAAATGGAGTTGTTCTCCCACAAGAACCACTCGCTGATCCTTCTTCAATATGCCCTTCACCAACATGCAGTGTTTCCTTGATTGAATTAGCTCTCACACCAATATTTGCGGTCTAGAGCCTTTGCATTGAGGGCTATCTGAAAACGGCTGTGGCGCTGAAGTTGCCTGTGAATGTGGAGTTGGTGGCATGTGAAACCCGCATGTGGAGCATTCGTTTGTGTGGGATGGCTCTACCAGGTTCATTCCTAGATAATGCATACAAAGGGCACTAAGCATAGAGTGTGAAAACTGAGTTTCCTTGAGAGCTGCTTGGAAGCCTCATGGTGTGTGAAGTTAGTGAGCCAAATGGAGTTGTTCTCCCACAAGAACACTCGGCTGATCCTTCTTCAATATGCCCTTCACCAACATGCAGTGTTTCCTTGATTGAATTAGCTCTCACACCAATATTTGCGTCTAGAGCCTTTGCATTGAGGGCTATCTGAAAATGGCTGTGGCGCTGAAGTTGCCTGTGAATGTGGAGTTGGTGGCATGTGAAACCCGCATGTGGAGCATTCGTTTGTGTGGGATGCTCTACCAGGTTCATTCCTAGATAATGCACTCAAAGGGCACTAAGCATAGAGTGTGAAAACTGAGTTTCCTTGAGAGCTGCTTGGAAGCCTGATGGTGTGTGAAGTTAGTGAGCCAAATGGAGTTGTTCTCCCACAAGAACCACTCGGCTGATCCTTCTTCAATATGCCCTTCACCAACATGCAGTGTTTCCTGATTGAATTAGCTCTCACACCAATATTTGCGTCTAGAGCCTTTGCATTGAGGGCTATCTGAAAACGGCTGTGGCGCTGAAGTTGCCTGTGAATGTGGAGTTGGTGGCATGTGAAACCCGCATGTGGAGCATTCGTTTGTGTGGGATGCTCTACCAGGTTCATTTCAGTCCTAGCCATACAAAGGGCACTAAGCATAGAGTGTGAAAACTGAGTTTCCTTGAGAGCTGCTTGGAAGCCTGATGGTGTGTGAAGTTAGTGAGCCAAATGGAGTTGTTCTCCCACAAGAACCACTCGGCTGATCCTTCTTCAATATGCCCTTCACCAACATGCAGTGTTTCCTTGATTGAATTAGCTCTCACACCAATATTTGTGTCAGGAGCCTTTGCATTGAGGGCTATCTGAAAACGGCTGTGGCGCTGAAGTTGCCTGTGAAATGTGGAGTTGGTGGCATGTGAAACCCGCATGTGGAGCATTCGTTTGTGTGGGATGCTCTACCAGGTTCATTTCAGTCCGAGCCATACAAAGGGCACTAAGCATAGAGTGTGAAAACTGAGTTTCCTTGAGAGCTGCTTGGAAGCCTGATGGTGTGTGAAGTTAGTGAGCCAAATGGAGTTGTTCTCCCACAAGAACCACTCGGCTGATCCTTCTTCAATATGCCCTTCACCAACATGCAGTGTTTCCTTGATTGAATTAGCTCTCACACCAATATTTGCGTCTAGAGCCTTTGCATTGAGGGCTATCTGAAAATGGCTGTGGCGCTGAAGTTGCCTGTGAATGTGGAGTTGGTGGCATGTGAAACCCGCATGTGGAGCATTCGTTTGTGTGGGATGCTCTACCAGGTTCATTTCAGTCCTAGCCATACAAAGGGCACTAAGCATAGAGTGTGAAAACTGAGTTTCCTTGAGAGCTGCTTGGAAGCCTGATGGTGTGTGAAGTTAGTGAGCCAAATGGAGTTGTTTTCCCACAAGAACCACTCGGCTGATCCTTCTTCAATATGCCCTTCACCAACATGCAGTGTTTCCTTGATTGAATTAGCTCTCACACCAATATTTGCGTCTAGAGCCTTTGCATTGAGGGCTATCTGAAAACGGCTGTGGCGCTGAAGTTGCCTGTGAATGTGGAGTTGGTGGCATGTGAAACCCGCATGTGGAGCATTCGTTTGTGTGGGATGCTCTACCAGGTTCATTTCAGTCCTAGCCATACAAAGGGCACTAAGCATAGAGTGTGAAAACTGAGTTTCCTTGAGAGCTGCTTGGAAGCCTGATGGTGTGTGAAGTTAGTGAGCCAAATGGAGTTGTTCTCCCACAAGAACCACTCGGCTGATCCTTCTTCAATATGCCCTTCACCAACATGCAGTGTTTCCTTGATTGAATTAGCTCTCACACCAATATTTGCGTCTAGAGCCTTTGCATTGAGGGCTATCTGAAAACGCTGTGGCGCTGAAGTTGCCTGTGAATGTGGAGTTGGTGGCATGTGAAACCCGCATGTGGAGCATTCGTTTGTTTGGGATGCTCTACCAGGTTCATTCCTAGATAATGCA
>NW_026697083.1:0-50331 GCF_030435755.1 Ochotona princeps | reverse complement strand
GAGGAGTATCCTCTGTGCCGGACGCAGCAGCAGTTGAGAGTCCTCTCCTGCAGAACTACAGCAGAGAGGAGGTTCGTCTTGTGCTGGACCCCAGCAGAGAGGTGTGTCTAGTGCCAGACCCCAGCACAGAGGAAGATCCTCTGTTGCTGGACCCCAGCAGAGAGGGGGTCCTCTGGTGCCGGATCACAAAAGCAGAGGAGGGTCCTCTGCTGCTGGACCCCAGCAGAGAGGGGGTCCTCTGGTGCCGGATCCCAAAAGCAGAGGAGGGTCCTCTGCTGCTGGACCACAGCAGGGAGGAGTGTCCTTTGCTGTCTGACCCGAGCAGTAGAGAATAGTCCTCTGCTGCCGGGCCCCAGCAGAGAGGAAGGTCCTCTGCTGCTCAACTCAAGCTGAGAAGAGAGTGCTCTTGTGCTGGACACCAGCAGAGGATGGTGTCCTCTTTTGCTGTACCCCAGCAACAGAGGAGGCTTCTGTTGTGCCGGACCCCAGCAGAGAGGAGGGTCCTCTACTGCTGGACCACAGCAGGGAGGAGGGTCCTCAGCTGCAGGAACCCAGCAGATGGAGGGTCCTCTGCTGCCAGACCTCAGCAGCAGAGTGGGGTCCTGTGCTGCCAGACCCCAACAGCAGAGGGAGAACCTCTTATGCCAGACCCCAGTAGCACATGGTGGTTGTCTGCTGCCAGAACCCAGCATTAGGAGTGTCATCTGCTGCCAAACACCAGCTGGATAAGGGGGTCCTCAGGTACCGGACCCCAGCATCAGAGGGGGTTTCTCTGCTGCCAGACCCCAACAGCATAAGGAGGTCCACTGTTGAAGGAAGCCAGCAGCACAGGAGGGTTATAGCTGGCAGAACCCAGCAGAGAGGACGTCCTCTGTTGCCGGACCCCAGCAAAGAGGAGGGTCCTCTGCTGCCAGACCACAACAGAGAGGAGGATCATCTGTTGCCGGAATCCAGCATAAGAGGAGAGTCCTCTGTTGCAGGACACCATTTGAAGAGCAGGATCCTCTGCTGTGTCCACTCTTTGGGGTCCAGTATGGAATGAGGGTCCTCTGCAACTTCCCTTCTGCTGTAGTCCAGCAGCAAAGGAGAGTCCTCTGCTGCATGGGTCCAGCAGGAGAGGAGTGTCCTTTGCTGCTACCTCTCCACTGGGGTCCAGCAGCAGAGGCAGGTGTTCCTCTTGTGCCGGACCCTAGCAGAAGAAGGGGTTCTCTCATGCAGGAACCCAGCAGAAGGAGGGTTCTCTGCTGCCAGACCCCAGCAGCACAAGTGGTTCCACTGGTGCCGGACAGAAGCAGCAGAGGGGGGACTTCTGGTGTCGGACCCCAGAAGCAGAGGGGCGTCCTTTGGTGCCAGAAATAGCAGAAGAGGGAGGACCTCTGCTGCCGGACACCAGCAGCAGTGGGGCTGCTGCAGGAAACCAGGACAAGGCTGGTTCTTTGCTGCTGGACCCCAGAAGCAGTGGAGAGTCTTCTGTTACCAGAAGCCAGCAGCAGAGAATGGTCCTCTGCTGCCGAACTCCAGTAGAAGAGGAGGGTCATCTGCTGCGTCATCTCATTGGGGTTCCTTCAGGGACGAGGGTCCTCTTCAACTTCCTCTCTGCTGTGGCCCAGCAGCATTGGAGGGTCCTCTGCTACCGGACCCCAGCAACAGAGGTGCATCCTCTGCTGTGACATCCCAGCAGCAGGGCAGCGTCATCTACTGCCGGAACAGGCAGAGAGGAGGGTCCTCTGCTGTTGAACCCCAGCGGAGAGGAGGTGCCTCTGGTGT
Organism: Ochotona princeps; assembly: GCF_030435755.1. NCBI lineage: Eukaryota > Metazoa > Chordata > Mammalia > Lagomorpha > Ochotonidae > Ochotona > Ochotona princeps. The sequence goes on along the minus strand of NW_026697083.1, from coordinate 48,564 downwards.
TGGACCACAGCAGAGAGGCGTGTCCTCTGGTGCCACACACGTGCAGCTGAGGGGGGTCCTCTGGTGCAAGACCCTAGCAGAGAGGAGGGTTCTCTGCTGCTCAACCCCAGCAGAGAAGAGGCTCCTCTGCTGCTGTACCACAGCAGGGAGAAGGTTGCTTCAGTGCTGGACCCCACCAGCAGAGTGGAAGGTCCACTGGTGCTGGAACACAGCAGAAAGGGGTGTCTTCTCGTGCCGGACCCCAGCAGCAGAGGAGGGTCCTCTGCTGCCAGACCACAGCAGGGAGAAGGTTCCTTTGGTCCCAGACCCCAGCAGCAGAGGAGGGTCCTCTGGTGCCGGACCCCAGCAGCAGAGGAGGGTACTCTGGTGCCGGACCACAGCAATTTTGAGGTTCCTCTACTGCTGTACCCTAGCAGAGAAGAGGGTCATCTGGTGCTAGACCCCAGCAGAGAGGGGTGTCATCTGGTTTCGGACACGAGCAGCAGTGGTGGATGCTCTGTTGCTGTACCCAGCAGAGTGGGTGGTCCTCTGCCACCGGACCCCAGCTGGAGGAAGGCCCTGTGTTTCTGGACCACAGCAGGGAGTTGGGTCCTCTGGTGCCGGACCCCGGCAGTAGAGGAGATCCTCTGGTTTCGGACCCGAGCAGCAGAAGAGGGTCCTCTACTGCTGGACCCCAGCAGGAAGGAGGGTGCTCTGCTGCAGGAACCCAGCAGAAAGAAGGTCCTCATCTGCCAGAACCCAGGCGACGGTTAGGGTCCTCTGCTTCATCCTCTCCTGGGGACCAGCAGGAGACGAGTGTCCTCTACAATTTCCTCTCCACCGAGGTCCCACAGCAAACGAGGCTCCTCTCCTGCAGGTGTCCAGCAGGAGAGGAGGGTCCTCTGCTGCTCGAACAGGAAACAAGAGGAGGGTCCTCTGCTGCGGGACCCCAGCAGAGAGGAGGGTCCTCTGGTGCTCCACCCCAGCAGAGAGGAGGCTCCTCTGGTGCCCCATCCCAGCAGAGAGGGGTGTCCTCTGGTGCCGGACCACAGCAGCAGAGGGGGGTTCTCTTTTGCTGGATCCCAGCAGAGAGGGGGGATCTTCTAGCACCTGACCCCAAGAGCAGAGGAAGGTCCTCTGCTGCAGGACCGCAGAATGGAGGAGTTTCCTCTGCTGCCAGAACCCAGCAGCAGAGGAGGGTCAAGTGGTGCTGGACACCAGCAAGAGAGAGGGTCCTCTGGTGCCAACAAGAGCAGCAGAGGGGGGTGCTCTGGTGCTGGACCCCACCAACAGACAAGGATCCTCTGCTGCCGGACCACAGCAGGGAGGATGGTATCTCATTCCGGACTTCAGCAGGGACAATGGTCCTCTGCTGCCAGACACAATCAGCAGAGGAGGATCCTCTGGTATCGCAAACCGAGCAGCAGATGAGGGTCCTCTGCTGCCGGCCCCTGCAGGGAGGAGGGTCCTCTGCTACCGGAAAACAGCAGAAGGAGGGACCTCTACTGCTGGATCCAGGTCTTCTGATGCCAGACCCAGCAGAACGAAGGTCCTCTGCTGCCAGACCCCAGCAGCATAGAGGGATCCTTTGGTGTTTGACCCCAAGAGCAGAGGGGGGTCCTCTTCTGCTGCACCCCAGCACCAGAAGGCAGTCCTCTGGTGCTGGACCCCAGCAGAGTGGAAGGTCCTCTGCTGCCGGACCACAAAGCAGGGTGGATCCTCTCGGGCCGGACGCCAGCAGCAGAGTGGGGTTCGCTGCTGCCGGGCCCCGGAAGAGAGGAGGTCCTCTGCTGCCTGATATCAGCTGAGAGGAGGGTCCTCTTGTGCCAGACCACAGCTGAGAGGAGGGTCCTCTTGTGCCAGACCACAGCAGAGAGGAGGGTCCTCTGCTGCCGGACCCCAGCAGGGAGGAGGGTCCTCTGCGGCCCGAGTCAAGCAGAAGGAGGGTGATCTGCTGCCAGTCCCCAGGATCAGAGGGGCGTCTTCTAGTGTCGGACCTCAGCAGCAGAGAGGGGACCTCTGGTACCGGACCACAGCAGCAGAGGAGGGTCCTCTGGTTCCGGACCCCAAGAGCACAGGAGGATCCTCTGCTGCCGGACCACAGTAGGGAGGAGGGTCCTCTGCTTCCGGAACCAGAAAGGGACAAGTTCATCTGCTGCCGAACCCCAGCAGCAGAGGAGGGTCCTCTTCTGCCAGACCTGAGCAGCAGAAGAGGGTCCTTTTCTGCTGGACCACAGCAGGGAGTAGGGTCCTCTGCTACAGGAACCCAGCGAGGTGGGTCCTCTGCTTCCAGACCCCAACAGCAGAAGGGGGTCCTCTGGTGCCAGACCCCAGCAGCATAGGGGGGGTCTTCTTCTGCTGGTACCCAGGATAAGGAGGGTCCTCTGCTGCCAAAAAACAGCAAACAAGGGGGTCCTCTGGAACCGGACTGCAGCATCAGAGGGGGATTCTCTGCTGCCAGACCCCAACAGCATAGGGGGGTTGTCTGCTGCCAGAAGCCAGCAGCATAGAGGGGTTTTGTGCTAGCAGACCCCAGCAGAGAGGACGGCCTCTGCTGCCTGGCCACAGCAGAGAGGAGGATCCTCTGTTGCCAGAACCCAGCATAAGAGGAGGGTCTTCTGTTGCAGGACGCTAGTAGAAGTGTAGGATCCTCTGCTGTGTCCTCTCTTTGGGGACCAGTAGGGAATGAGGGTTCTCTGCAACTTCCCCTCTGTTGTGGTCCAGCAGCAGAGGAGGGTCCTCTGCTGCAGGGGTCCAGCAGGAGGGGAGGGTCCTTTACAGCAACCTCTCCGCTGGGGTCCAACCGCAGAGGCGGGTCCTCTGCTGCCAGACCAAAGCAGCAAAAGGTGGTTCTCTGGTGCTGGACCCCATCAGAGTGGAGGGTCCTATGCTGCTTGACCCCAGCAGGAGAGGATAGTCCTCGGGTACTGGAGCCCAGCAGCACAAGTGGTTGCTCTGGTGCAGGACCCCAGCAGCAGATGGAGGTCTTCTGGTGCCGGACACCAGCAGCACGGGGGGTCCCTTGGTGCCAGAAAAAGCAGCAGAGGGAGGAAATCTGGTTCTGGACCCCAGCAGCAGATGGGTGTCCTCTGTTGCAAGACCCCAGAAGCATAGGGGAATCCTCTGGTGCCGGACCCAAGCGCAAAGGGGGGTATTCTGTTGCCAGACACCAGCATGGAGGTGGTGCTCTGCTGCAGAACGCCAGTAAAGAAGAGGGTCACCTGCTGCGTCCTCTCTTTGGGGTCCAGTCAGGGATGAGGGTCCCCTTCAACTTCCTCTCTGCTGTTGTCCAGCAGCAGAGGAGGGTCCCCTGATGCAGGAGTCCAGTAGGAGAGCAGAGTCATCTGCTGCCGGAACCCAGCAGAGAGGCGGGTCCTTTGCTGCTACCTCTCTGCTGGGGTCCAACAGAGTGCAGAGTCCTCTGCTTCCAGACCCCAGCAGCAGCGGTGTTTCCTCTGGTGCCGGAATAGAGAAGCAGAGGAGGGTCCTCTGCTGAATGACACCAGCAGAGAGGTGTGTCCTCTGTTGCTGGATGACACCAGCAGAGAGGTGTGTCCTCTGGTGCCGAACACCAGCAGCAGAGGAGGGTCCTCTGCTGCCGTACCCAAGCAGCAGAGGATTGTCCTCTGCTGTAGGACCCCAGCAGCAAAGCAGTGTGCCAGACCCAACAGAGGAGGGTCCTCTGATGATGGACCCCAGCAGAGAAGAGAGTTCTCTGCTGCCGGACCCGAGCAGCAGTGGAGGGTCCTCTGCTGTAGGACCCCAGCAGAAAAACAGTGTCCTCTGCTGTTGGACCCAGCAGAGGAGGTTCCTCTGCTGCGGGACCCCAGCAGAAGAGGATGATCCTCTGCTGCATCCTCTGTTTGGGGTCCAGTAGTGGACAATGTTCCTCTGCAACTTCCTCTCTTCTGTGGTTCAGCAGCAGAGGAGTGTCCTCTGCTGCAGGGGTCCAGCAGGAGAGGAGGGTCCTCTGCTGTTGGTAACAAGCATAAAAGGAGGGTCCTCAGCTGCAAGACCGCGGAAGAGAGGAGGGTCGTCTGCTGCTGGACCCCAGCAATGAGGAGGGTCCTCTTGTGCTGGACCTCAGCAGAGAGGTGCTCTGGTGCCAGACTCCAGCAGCAGAAGGGGGTCCTCTGGTGCCGGACCCCAGCAGTAGAGGAGGGTCCTCTGTTACTGGACACAGTAGAGAGGGAAGTCTGTCGTGCGATCAGACCCCAGCATGGAGTAGGCTCTTCTGCTGGCGGACCCCAGCAGGGAGGAAGGTCCATTACTGCCGGACCTCAGCAACAGAGGAGGGACCTCTGGTGCCTGACCGAGGAAAAGAGGAGGGTACTCTGTTGCCAGACCCCAGCAGGGGGGATAAACTTCTTCTGCCTTACAACAGCAGGGTAGGGTGTCCTCTGGTGCCATACCCCAGCAGCAGAGGGGGGTTTTCTGGTGCAGGACCACATCAGAAGAGGGGGTTTCTCTGGTGCTGGACCACATCAGAAGAGGGAGTCCTCAGCTGCCAGACCCCAGCAGCTGAGGAGGGACCTCAGGTACTGCACCCCAACAGAGAGGAGAGTCCTCTGTGGCCGGACCCCAGTAGCAGAGGAGGGTCCTCTGGTGCCGGACATCAGCAGAGAGGAGGGTCCTCTGCTGCCAGACGCCAGCAGAAGAGGAGGTCTTCCTCTGTGTCCTATTTTGGGGTCCAGTAAGGGATGAGGCTCCTCTGCATTTTTTCTCTGCTGTGGTCCAGCAGCGGAAGAGCATCCTCTGCTGCAGCGGTGCAGCAGGAGAGGAGGGTCCTCTGCTGCTTCCTCTCTGCTGGGGTCCAGCAGAGGTCCTCTGGAGGGTCCTCTGCTGCCAGACCTCAGCTCAGATTATTGTTCTCTGCTGTCAGTCCCCAGGATCAAAGCAGTGTCCTCTACTTGCAGAACCTGCAGAGAGGAGGGTCCTCTGCTGTCAGACCCAGCCAAGAAGAGTGTCCTCTGATGCCGGACCCGAGGAGCAGAGGAGGGTCCTGTGTTGTCGGACACCAGCAGCATAGCAGTGTCCTCTGCTGTCGGACCCAGTCGAGAGGAGGGTCCATGCTGCTGGACCACAGCAGAGAGCAGAGTTCTCCGGAGCTAGACCCTAGCAGAGAGTTGTGTCCTCTGGTTCTGGATGGACCCCAAGAGAGAGGAGGGTACTCTTCTCCCGGACCGCTTTAGAGAGGGGAGTTCTCTGCTACCGGACCCCAGCAGGAGACGAGGGTCCTCTGCATCTTCCTCTCTTCTTTGGTCCAGCAGCGTAGAAGGGTCCTCTGCTGCAGTGGTACAGCATGAGAATAGGGTCCTCTGCTGCTGGAACCCAATAGTAAAAGTGGGTCCTCTGGTGCTGGACCCCAGCAGCAGATCTTCCTCTTCTGCCAGACACCAGTAGCAGAGGGGGGGTCCTCTGTTGCTGGACCCCAATAGCACAGGAGTGTTCTCTGGTGCAGGATACCTGCAGTGGAAGGGGTCACCTCTGCCAAACCCCAGTTGGGTCGAGGGTCCAATGTTGCCGGACCACAGCAGAGAGGATGGTCCTGTGCTTCCGGACACCAGCAGAACAGGATGGTCCTCTGCTACTTCCTCTACTTGGTGTTCAGCAGGAGAGGAGGCTCCTCTGCAGCTTTCTCTCTGCTGGGGTCCAGTAGCAGAAGAGTTTCCTCTTCTACAGGGATCCAGCAGAAGAGGAGGGTCCTCTCCTGCTGGACCCCAGCAGAGAGGAAGGTCCTGAACTGCTCCCTCTCTGCTGGACCCTAGCAGTGACAAGCGCCCTCTCCTGCTAGACCCCAGCAGAGAGGAAGGTCCTATGGTGTTGTACCACAGCAGAGAAGAGGGTCCTCTGGTACTGGACCCCAGCAGAGAGGGGAGCCCTTTGCGGATTCCTCTCTGCTTGGGTAGAGAGGAGAGGAGGGTCTTCTGCTTCCAGACCCCAGCATAAGAGGATGGTCCTCTGGCGCTGTGAGTATGGTCCTCTGGTCCCTGACCCTAGCAGAAGAGTAGGGTCCACTGCTGACAGACCACAGCAGAAAGGAGGGTCCTCTGGTATTGTACCCAGCAGAGAGGAGGATCAGTTTCTGCCAGACCTCTTCAGAGAGGGTGCTCTGCTGTCGGACATCAGCAGAGAGGAGGGTAATCTGCTGCCGGACCCAAGCAGATAAGAAGGTATTCTGCTGCTGGACCCCAGCAGACAGGATGGTCCTCTGCTGTTGAACCCCAGTCCATCAGAGAGGAAGGTCCTTTGCTACTGGGTTCCATTAGGAGAGAAGGGCCTTGTGCTGTTTGACACCAGCAGGAGAGGACAGTCTTCTGCTGCCGGACACCTGCAGAGAGTAGAGTCCTCTGCTGCTGGGTTACAGTAGTAGAGGAGGCTGCTCTGCTGCCCAAGGAGGCTGCTCTGCTGCCTGACGCCAGCAGGAGAGAAAGCTCCTCTTCTGTTTAATCCCAGCAGAGTTGAGAGTCCTCTTCTACTTCCTCTCTGCTGGAATCCAGAAGACAGGGGGTTCATCTGCTGCAGGACCCCAGCAGAGAGGAGGGTCCACTACTGCTGGACCCCAGCAGCACAGGAGGGTACTCTGTTCATGGAACCTAACAGTGTAGAGGGTCATCTGCGGCCGGACTCGAGCAGAGGGGTGTCCTCTGCGCCGGACTCCTGCAGCGGAGGTCGGTCCTCGGGTACCAGATTCCAGCACTGAGGAGGGTCCTCTGCTGCAGGACCCCAGTAGGAAGCAGTGTCCTCTGATGCCGGACTTCAGCAGAGTGGAGGGTATTATGGTGCTGGACCCCAGCAGAGAGGAGGGTCCTCTGCTACTTCCTCTGCACTGGGGTAGAGCACACAGGAGGGTCCTCTGGTGCTGGACCCCAGCAGAACAGGAGGGTCCTCCGTTGCTGAACCCAAGCAGATAGGAGTGTCCTCTGCTGCTTCCTCTCTGCTGGGGTCCAGCAGAGGAGGGTCCACTGTTACCAGACCCCAGCAGCAGAGCAGGGTCCACTTCTTCTAGACTCCAGCAGCAGAGGATGGACCTCTGCTCGCAGACCCCAGCAGCAGAGGATGGTCCACTTCTTCTGGACTCCAGCAGTAGAGGATGGACCTCTGCTCGCACACCCCAGCAGCAGAGAAGGGTCCTCTGATGCCGGACTCCAGCAGCAGAGTAGTCTTCTTTGGCCAGACCCTAGCAACAGAGGAGGGTCCTCTGCTGACAGACCCCAGAAGCAGAGGAGGGTCCTCTGCTGCTGTACATTAGCAGAGAGGAGGGTCCTCTGCTTTAGGTTCCCACATGAGAGAAGGGTCCTCTGCTGCCTAACGCCAGCAGGAGAGGAGGGTCTTTTGCTGCCGGGCCCCAGCAGAGAGGAGGGTAATCTGCTGCTGGTCCCCAGTCCATCAGAGAGGAGGCTCCTTTGCTGCTGTGTTCCAGCAGGAGAGAAAGCTCCTCTGCTGCCTGATGCCAGCAGGAGGAGGGTCATCTGATCCTTTCTCTTGTGCTAGACCCCTGCAGAGAGGAGGATCCAGTGCTGCCGGACCCCAGCAGAGATGAGGGTCCTCTGATACTGGACCCAGCGGAGAGGAGGGTCCTCTGGTGCCGCACCCCAGCAGAAAAAAGTGTCCACCACTGCTGCCTCTCTGCTGGGGTCCAGCAGCCGAGGACCCTCCTCTCCTCTGCTGGACCCCAGCAGGAAGGAGAGTCCTTGGCCACCGGAACACAGGAGGGATGAGGGTTATTTGCCGCCGGACCCCAGCAGCAGAGGAGGATCCTCCACTGCTGGACCCCAGCAGGGAGGTGGTTTTTCTGCTGCCGGACCGCATCAGAGACGAGTTTCCACTGATGCCAGACCCCAGCAGAGAGGAGGATCCTCTGCTGCCAGACCCCAACAGCAGAGAGGAAGGTCCTCTGGTGCCATCCCCCAGCAGTAGAGGAGTGTCCTCTGGGCCCAGACCCCAGCAGCATGGAGGTGGGTCCTCTGGTGTGGAACCCCAAGAGCAGAAGAGGATCCTCTAGTGCAGAACCACAGAAGAGAGGAGGGTCCTCCACTGCCGTACCCAGCAGAGAGGAGGGTCCTTTGCTCCCAGACCTCAGCAAAGAAGAGGGTGCTCTGGTGCCAAACATCAGCACAGAGTAGGGTCCTCTGTTGCCGGACACCAACAGGGAGGAGGTTCCTCAGGTGCTGGAGCAGAACAGAGAGGAGTGTCATCTGCTTATTCCTCTCAGCTCGGGGAAGGCAGCAGAGGAGCGTCCTCTGCTGCCGATTCCCAGCATCAGACTAGGGTCCTCTGCTGATTTCTCTCTTTGGTGTCCAGCAGGTGAGGAAGGTCCTCTGCTTCTGAATCCAGCAGGAGAGGATGGTCCTCTGCTGCAGAACCCTAGCAGAGAGGAGGGTCCTCTACTGTTTCCCCTCTGCTGGACACTTGTAGAGAGGAGGTTCCTCTACTGCTTTTTCTCAGCCAGGGTAGAGCAGAGAGGAAGGTCCTCTTGTACTGGATGCCAGCAAGAGGAGTTTCTTTTGCTGCTGGACGCCAGCAGAGAGGAGGTTCCTCTGCTGCTTTCTCGCTGCCGCGATAAAGCAGAGAAGAGGGTCCTCTGGTGCTGGACTCCAGCAGAGAGGGGAGGTCCTCTGTTGCTGGGCTCCAGCAGAGAGTAGTTTTCTCTGATGCTTACTTTCTGCTGGGTTCCAGCAGAGGATGGTCCTCCGGTGCTGGACTCTAGCAGCAGTGGAGTGTCCTCTGCTGACGGACCCCAGCAGCAGAGGAGGGTTTTCTTCTTCCGGACCCCAGCAGCGGTGCAGGGTATTCTGGTGCTGGACACCAGCAGAAGAGGAGGGTCCTCTGGTGCTGGAATCCTGCAGTAGAGGAGGGTCTTCTTCTGCCACAACCCTGCAGCAGAGAGGGGTGCTCTGCTGCCAGACCACAGCAGAGGAGGGTCCTCAGCTGTTGGACCCCAGCATACAATAGGCTCTCTGTGTCTTCCTCTCTGCTGGGAACCAGCAGAGAGGATGAACTGGTGCTGGACCCCAGCAGAGAGGAAGAACCTCTGATGCTTTCTCTGCTCGGGTCAAGCAGCAGAGGAGGGTCCTCTGCTGTCAGATTTCAGCAGGAAAGAGTGTTCTCTGCTGCCAAACCTCATCAGGGAGAAGGGTCATCTGCTGTCAGACCCCAGCTGGGAGAAGTGTCTTCTGAGCCAGACCCCAGCAGCAGAGGTGGGTCCTCTGTTGCTGGACCCCAGCAGGGTGGAGGGTCCTCTGCTGCTGGATCCCGGAAAGGTTTCTGGGGACTTCATCTGTGAAAGATCACTGGTAGTCAGCTGGTGTTTCTCCAGGTCTCAAAGGTTCTATGGGCATGCTGAAGTGGGACTCCAGGTTCGACAGGGATTGGGGGATGCTGAATTCGCATCGAGGTCGAAGAGATCCTGTGGGCATGCAGACATGAGACTGCAGCTACAACAGGGCCAATGGGCACACTGATGTGGGACTCCAGCTCCCAGAGGGTCTGTGGGCACACTCACATGGGACTCCAGCTCCCATAGGGCTCGTGGGCTTGCTGACGTTGGACTCCACGTACCACAGGGCCTCTTTGGACTGTGACGTGGAACTCCAGCTTTTAGTTTACTTCCTGTGCCCTAGGTTTTACCTTGCTGGTGAAGAGACAGCCACTTCCTAACACAGTGACCTAGCCTGATGCAAGGCCACAAGCATCCTCCACCCCCTCCTGATCCTTCATATGCGGGCTGTTCGGCCTTGGAGCCCAATCTTCAAGGGACACATATAAAGGAATTCTGTCCGGGATTCCCACCTGACACTAGGATGGCTGGGGCTGGACCTTCTAGTGCTCAAAATGCCTCAGCCAACCAGGGGTAGAAAGGGCAGCTTAGGCGCCCTGTCGTAGACAGCAAGACTCACTGTAGGATGCTCCTCCAGGCTCTCCTGCACAAACAAGGGAAGCAAACCCAGCCTAAGAGAAATTCACTCTCAAGGACACGCTTTGGAGAGGTTGCACAGAAGTCCCAGGACAGAAGCCGTACGCACACCCTTGGTGTCTGCATTGGCAGACAAAAGCAGTCTTCAGTCACAGCACAGCACACAGCACACTCCCTACCTCCCAGGAAAGCAGCTTTCTTTTGCTTCCTTCCTTCTTGCCTCCTGCATGCCTGCTTGGATCTGTCATATTTTATTTGAAACACAAAGGAACAGAGAGAGAGAGAGAGCAATCTTTCCTGCATCTGCTGCCTCACTTCCGCAGGGACCACCACCAGAGCTAGATGTGGCTGGGCCAGGACAAGCCTGGACACCAGAAGCTTCCTCCATATGTCCCTCAGGGGCACAGAGCCACAGGGGCACAGGGGCACAAGCCCCTGCAGCATCCTCCGCTGCTCTCCCAGCACCATTGGCAGGGAGCTGGACTGCAGAGGATGCTGTCAGGTCTTGAAGCAGCACCCATACAGCTGAACTGCACACAAGCCTCACAGGCTGAGGCTTGACACAGTAGGACCCCTCCCCAACCACCAAAACCCGCACCACCCGACTCCATCCCTTACCAGTTTCTTCAGCACCTCCTTCAATAGGCCGGTGAAAGTACCTGTCCCCCTTGCTGGCACAACATTGGCTGTTCCGTGCTGAGAGAGCAGCGGGCACCAACAAGGCATCCAGGCATGCTGCTACTCTTCCTGTCCTGGTGAGAAAGCCTCTGTGGAGAAGACACGTCAGCTGTTGGGGTTTCTTGGTTCAGGTGGCACATCAGTGGCAGTTGATGGTCCACAGGTGGTCTGCAGCAGAAAGAGTCTTGAATCCAGGATGCCCTGGAGGAGGGTGAAGCATTCTTTGGTGAACGAGAGGGCAGTGGCTGGTGGTATGAGGCTGTCTGGCCAAAGTCCTATCTCCAATACACACCACCGAGATGCCTCATCCCACAAATGTTTCCTAGGATGCCCTGGAGAAGGGAAAATGTGTTCCGTCCAGCAGAAACAGTTCGTGGACACGGCGAAGGTCTGTGGATGAGTCACCGACAGGGAGAACAGAGATGGTGGAAGTCTCTGAAGTATCCCCATTTTGGTCTTTCCCCTACACCCTCATGTGCAGAACATTGCATGCAGCTGAGCCCAATTAGACCAGGTGCTTTTAGCCACAAGCCCATTCCCCTAGTGCTCAGCTTAACGAGTGCTAATCATCTCCTTAGCCCACAACAGGACCGCATTTTTTGTTTTAAAGCTGACTTGAATGTGCCTGTCTTAGTTTGTAGACTCTCGGGTTATCAGCTTTACCCGTTATCGGGAATTTCTGTAGCATGACAGAGCCCGTCTTAGGCTGTTCAGTGCCTGGTCCATCTTACCTGTCACTGGCTGCCATTCAAGCATTGCCTGCTGCAGATGCACAAACCATACTTAGGGAGGCTGATAACCCTGTTCCATGGCTAGGAGTGTTTTTAGCTTGGTAGCAATGAGCAGACAGCAGTTCCTGGGCTTGGAAAGCATTTTGCACTTGCATAGGTGTTGCACACAAAAAGGCATACGATGGGGTACAAGAGGCCTAGACCCAATCTCACAGACTCTGCTGTTCCTCTGCCAAAAGATCAACCTGCATTTACAACACAAGGGTGCCCACCCGCTCATGTACATCAGTTAAGTTCTATTGTTCCATAACTCTGGCAGTCTGTACCACAACCTTGTTCATTGTCACCAAGGTAACTGGTGGTGGCAGCTGCTGATGTACTGGCTATGGTGGTCGCCACTATGCCAGTCTCTTTTATTCTTTATCAGGCCAACAGAGGCCTCTCCATCAGTCCCAACAGACACAGGCAGGATTCAGGGCAGGGGCTGAAGAACAGCAGAATTGCAATTGCCATTCCAGCACGCTGTCAGAGTGCACTGGAACGTGGTGTCATTCACTTCAGAGGTGTTTTCTGTATGTGAGAGAGAAACATGGGGATAGCACAGGCAGACACAAGCTTCAAATTCAAGGAGCTGAGGTTCACCCATGTGAGCGAGTCCTCAAGTTCAGAGGAATGATGGAACTAATAGATTCCACAGGAATCATTGCATTCCTAAAGAAGGGAAAACGGGGTGCTTGCCAGTCATGTCCAAACCCCACAAAGCTGCCACGTAGAGAAGGTGGGTATTTTCCCTGTGGTAATAACAGGAGAATGATAAGCAAAAGCATGGGCAGGGATTATGCTATTTATAAAGGGAGGGCCAGACCCCCAACAGCTGGGGTCACACACCATACAGTCTGATAGTCTGGTTAAAATAGAAACTGGCAGGAAATGTCGGAACCTGGTGCTCATAGCAGAAAGACAAGATAAAGAGAGGGGTGCTTCACAAATACTAACATACTTACATAATATATAAAGGCCTAATATACCTGCCTGAGGGTTAACCTCTCACGGAGGCCCCAACAGAGATGGAGAGGGATTCCGAGGGGGACCCTGAGGCTGAGGACCCAGCAGAGGGCTTCCTGAGTGGGACCCTCTCACTGAGGACACAGCACAGAGAGAGGGGAGGTCAGAGGGTTACTCTCGCTGAGGCAAGAGCAGAGGGGCTCCCAAGAGGGACCCTCTTGCTGAGGCCTCAGCAGAGAGGGAGGGTGGTCCGATGGGAACCTATTGCTGATGTCCCAACAGAGGGGGTCCCGAGGGGGTCCCTCTCGCTGAGGCCCCAGGAGAGGTGATGCCCAGGGGGACCTTCTCGCAGAGGACCCAGCAGAGAGGTAGTGAGACTCAGGGCTCCCTCTCACTGCGGCCCCAGAAGAAGGGGTCCTGAGGGGGACCCTCTGGCTGAGTCCCTAACAGAGAGAGGGTCGGGCTCTGAGGATCTCTCGATGAGGCCCAGGCAGGGAGAGTGGGAGGTCTGGGGGGACCATCTCGCTGAGGCCCCAGCAGAGAGGGTCCCGAGTGGAATCCTCTCACTGAGGCCACAGCATTGAGAGAGGAGGTGTCCGAGGGGGACACTCTCGCTGAGGCTCCAGCAGAGTAGGTCCCGAGGGGGACCCTCCTGCTGAGGCATCAACAGAGAGGGAAGGGGGCTCTGGGGGTCCATCTCGCTGAGGCCCCAGCAAAGGGGATCCCGAGTGGTACCTTCTCGCCTAGGCCCCAGCAGAGAGGTTAGGTGGCTCCGGTTGTCGTTCTAGCTGAGGCCAAAGCAAAGGGGGTCACCAGGGTTCCCCCTCGCTGAGGCCACAGCAGAGGGGATCCCGAGGGGGACCCTCTCGCTGAGGCCCCAAAAGCGAGGGGGGGTCGCCAGTGTTGCCCCTTGCTGAGGCCACAACAGAGGGGTTCCCGAGGGGAAAACTCTCGCTGAGGCTCCAGCAGAGGGTGTCCCGAGTGGCACCTTCTCGCCTAGCCCCAGCAGAGAGGTTAGGTGGCTCAGGTGTCCCTCTCTAGCTGAGGCCCAAGCAAAGGGTGTCGCCGGGGTTCCCCCTTGCTGAGTCCCCATCAGCGGGGATCCCGAGGGATTCCCTCTCGCTGAGGCCCCAGTAGAGGTGGTCCTCAGGGCGACCCTTTTGCGGAGGCCCCAGCAGACAGAGGATTGGGCTCAGGGGTCTCTCTCACTGAGGCCCCAGGAGACAGGGTCCTGAGGGGGACCCTCTGGCTGAGTCCCCAACAGAGAGAGGCTCGGGCTAATAGGATCTTCTCGATGAGGCCCCAGCAGAGTTGTTCCGAGGGGAACCTTCTCGCTGAGGCCCCAGCAGAGGGAATCCAGAGGGGACCCTCTCACTGAGGCCCCACCTGCCTCCCTCTGCCCTCTTTTCTTGAAAGCACAGAGGAACAGAGAGGGAGAGACAGAATCTTTTTTGCATCTGCTGGCTCACATCCCCAAGGACCACCACCAGAGCCAGCTGTGGCTGGGTCAGGACAAGCCCAGGAACCAGGAGCTCCCTCCAGATCTCCCAAAGGGGCACACGGGCACAAGCCCCTGCAGCATCCTCCGCTGCTCTCCCAGGAGGATCGGCAGGGAGCTGGACTGCAGGGGAAGCAGCCAGTATTTGAAGCAGCACCTGTACAGGCCATCCACCTGGCAGGCTGAGGCTTCACCCACTGGGACAATACCCTGCACCACACCACACCACACCAATCCTTGCTGGACCCTTCAGCAGCTCCTTCACCAGGCTGCTGAAGGTGCCTGTCCACCTGGCTTGCACAACTTATGCCGTTCCGTGCTGTGAGAGCGGCCAGTACAGACGAGGGATCCAGGCATGTTGCTACTCTACCTGTCCTGGGGAGAAGGACCTCTGTGAAGAACAGATGTCAGCTGTTGGGATGTCTTGTGGAAGGTGGCACATCAGCGGTGGCCAACGGTCCACAGCTAACCAGCAGGAGGAAGAGTCTTGAATCCAGAAGGATCCATGGAGGAGGGTGAGGCACTCCCTGGTGAACAAGAGGGCAGCAGCATCTGGCTGGAGGCTGTGAGACCAAATTCCTGCCTCCAAAGCACATGGCAGGGATGGCTGACCCCTCAAGTGCTAGCTAGAGATAGGAAAGGCAGCTTTGTGCACCCTGTTGTGTGCAGGAAGAACAGGCCCTGAAAACCTTCCCTTGTGCGGGCCTTGGTGGCTCCCCAGCCATCATCATATGTGCTGGGCAGCAGGACTGCCTGTTGCAGGGTGCTGTCTTTAGCAGCTAGGGCCTGGGACTTCCTATTGCAGATGGCTGGTGACCTCTGGTACCTACTTGCCCATCCACCTGGCTCCTGGCTTAGGAGCCCACATGCCCAGACACCAATCAGCGAGGCCAACGCAGGCCGAGTAGTGTATCACATCACCCTAACCACCACCCCACACATGCAAAAATACATGAAGCCCGGTCCCATCAGCGTGGCCTAGTGGCTAAAATCCTTTGCCTTGAAAGCCCCGGGATTCCATATGGGCACCGGTTCTAATCCCGGATGCTCCACTTCCCATCCAGCTCCCTGCTTGTGGCATGGCAAAGCAGTCGAGAACGGCCCAAAGCTTTGGGACCTTGCACCCACATGGAAGACCCGGAAGAGGTTCCAAGTTCCCATCTTCGGATTGGCGTGCACCAGCCATTGCGGCTCACTTGGAGAGTGAATCATTGGACGGAAGATCTTCCTCTCTGTCTCTCCTCCTCTCTGTATCTCGGACTTTGTAATAAAAACGAAAAAGGTCCATGAAACCCTCTAGGCAGCCCATCAAGGAACTGCTCCACTTGCCAAAGAATTCCCGGAGCCTGCATCTCAGGGTGCTCTGCGAGGAATGTGGGTGGCGGTAAGGTTTCCTGGGACCTCATGTGGCCAAGTACAACCCCAGTGGCCTGGTGTTTAACACCAGCTCTCTGAGGGCTCTGAGGACGCAGGCATGGGACTCCAGCTCCCTGAGGGCCTGTGGGCATGCTGATGTGGGAGTCCATCTCCCAGGGTTCCCTAAGTGCCCTGCTGTTAAAGGCACCCTGACACTTCCTATCACAGAGGCCTGGGCTGATGCTAGGCCCCAAACACCTCCTTCCCAGGCTTTGGTATGTGGGCTGTTCGGCCTTGGAGCCCTCTTCTTTCAACTGCACGTGTACCAGAATACTGTCCGGGGCCCCCACCTGATGCTAGGATGGCTCGGGTTGGACTGTCTAGAGGTGAGAAGGCCTGAGCCCACCAGGGGTAGAAAGGGCAGCTTGGGGCCCGGTGCCATAGTCTAGCAACTAAAGTCCTCTCCTTGAACATGCTGGGATCCCATATGGGCACCGGTTCTAATCCCAACTGCTCCACTTCCCATCCAGATCCCTGATTGTGGCCTGGGAAAGCAGTAGAGACAGCCCAAAGCTTTGGAAACTTGCACCCACATGGGAGATCCAGAACAGGCTCCAGGTTCCTGGCTTTGGATAGGCGTGCACCAGCCATTGTGGCTCACTTGGGGAGTGACTCATCAGACGGAAGATCTTCTTCTCTGTCTCTCCTCCTCTCTGTATATCTGACCTTGGAATAAAATAAATAAATGTGTAAAAAAAAAAAAGAAAAGAAAAGAAAAAAAGAAAAGAAAGAATGGTGGCTTTGGGCGCCCTCTCGTGGCCACCAGCACTCAGTGCAGGACGCTCATCCAAGGCTCTCCAGCACGGATGAAGGTCCTCTGCTGTCGGACCCCAGCAGGAAGGAGCGTCCTCTGCTGGCAGACCCAAAAAGAGAGGAGGGTCCTCTACTGCAGGACCCCAGCAGAGAGGAGGGTCCTCTACTGCCTGACGCCAGCATAGAGGAGGATTCTCGGATGTCGGACCCAACAGAGAGGAGGGTCTTCTGGTGCTGGATCCTAGCAGAGAAGGTCCTCTGGTGCTGGATTTCAGCAGAGAGGAGGGTGCTCCGCTTCTGGACCCCAGCAGAGAGGGGTTTTATCTGCTGCTGGACCACAGCAGAAGACGAGGCTTCTCTGGTGTTGCACTACAGCAGAGAGGAGGGTCCTGTGTTGCCAGACCCCAGCAGAGAAAAGTCCTCTGCTGCTGGACCCCAGCAGTGAGGAGGGTCCTCCACTGCTGGACCCAATCAGAGACGGGGGTCCTCTGGTGCCGGAACCCAGCAGTTGTTGAGGGTTCTGTGCTGCAGGACCCATGCGGAGAGGGGGGTTTTCTGATGCCGGACCCAAGCAGCAAAGGAGGGTACTCTGATGCAGAACCCTAGGAGCAGAAAACGGTCCTCTGGTGCCAGACGACAGCAGGGAGGAGGGTCCCGTTGTACCAGACTCCAGCAGCAGAGGAGGAACCTCTGGTGCCGGAACCCAGCAGAGAGAGATTCCACTACTGTCGGACCCCAGCAGAGAGGAGGCTCCTTTGCTGCAGGAACACAGCAGAGAACAGGGTCCTCTGCAGCCACACTCCAGCAGAGGGGAGGGTACTCTGATGCCGAACACCTGCAGCGGAGGGAGGTCTTCTTCTGCTGTACCCCAGCAGAGACCAGGGTCCTCAGCTGCCTGTCCCCAGCAGGAAGGAATGTCTTCTGGAGCCTGACCCCAGCAGAGAGGTCCTCTCCTGCTTCCTCTCTGTGGTGTTCAGCAGGATAGGAGGGTCCTTGGCTGCTGGACTCCAGCAGAGAGAAGGGTCCTCTGCAGCATTTTACTTGCTGGACCCCTGCACAGACGAGGGTCCTCACGTGCTAGACACAGCAGAGACGAACGTCATATGATGCTGAACCCAGGCAGAGAGGTGGGTCCTCTGCTGCTTCCTCTTTGTTTTGGCAGAGCAGAGAGGAGTGTCCTCTGGTGCTGGATCACAGAAGAGAGGAGGGTCCTCTGCTGCTTCCTCCCTGCTGGGGTCCAGCAGAGGAGGTCCACTGCTTCTGGACCCCAGCAGTGAGTGGGTCCTCTGCTCCTGGACCCCAGCAGAGTGAAGGGTCCTCTGTTGCCGGACCCCAGCAGAAGAAGAGGGTCCTCTGCTCCCCGACCACAACAGAAGAGGAGGGTCCTCTGCTGAGGCCTCTCTTTGAAGTCCATGAGGAAACGAGGGTCCTTTAGAACTTCTTCTCTGCTGAGGTCGTGCAGCAGAGGAGGG
Source organism: Ochotona princeps (assembly GCF_030435755.1). NCBI lineage: Eukaryota > Metazoa > Chordata > Mammalia > Lagomorpha > Ochotonidae > Ochotona > Ochotona princeps. The sequence goes on along the minus strand of NW_026697083.1, from coordinate 31,116 downwards.
TCATCTTCTGCGGGGGTTCAGCAGGAGAGGAGGGTCCTCAGCTGCTGGAAGCAAGGCAAAGTGGTGTGTCCACTGCTGCCAGACCCCAGCAGGGAAGTGGGTCCTCTGCAGCGGTACCCCAGCAATACAGGAGTGTAATCTGCTGCCGGACCCCAGTAAAGAAGAGGGTCTTCTGCTGGACCCCAGCAGAGAGGATGGTCCTCTGTTGCTTCGTCTAACTGGACACCGGCAGTGAGGAGAGTCCTCTGGTGCTGGACCCCTGCAGAGTGGAGAGTACTCTACTGCTGGGCTTCAGCAGAGAGGACGGTCCTCTGCTTATTCCTCTTCCGCTGGGTTCCAACGGATAGGAGTATCCTATTTTTCCAGACCCCAGCAGTAGAGTAGGACCCTCTGCTGCCCGACCCCAGCAGAGGGGTGTTCTCTGGTGCCGGATCCATGCAGAAGAGGGAAGTTTTCTGCTGCCGGACCCAGCAGAACAGGAGGGTCCTCTGCTGCCGGATGCCAGCAGAGAGGAGGGACCTCTGCTGCCGGACCCAAACATAGAGAACTGCTTCTTCTCTGCTGGACCCCAGCAGAGAGGCGGATCCTCTGGTGATGGACCTCAACAGAGAGGAGGATCCTCTACTGCTGTACCCCAGTAGAGAGGATGGTCCTCTGCTGATTCCTCTCTGATGGGGTCCAACGGAGAGGAGTGTCTTATGCTGCCGGACACCAAAAGCAGAGGATGGGTATCTGCTGCTGGACATCAGCAGCAGATGAGGGTCTTCTGTTGCTGGAATCCAGCAGAGAGGAGGGTACTCTATTGTTGTACCTTAGCAGAGAGGATTGTCCTCTGTGGCTTCCTCTGTTCTGGAGTCCAGCAGAAAGGAGGGTCTCTGATGCTGGACCCCAGAAGAGAGGAGGGTCATCTGATGCTTTATCTCTGTTATATTCCATCAGCAGAGGAGGTTCCTCTGCTGTCCGAATCCAGCAGGAAGGAGAGTCCTCTGCTGCCGGAACACAGCAGGAACGAGGTTCCTCTGTTGCCGGACCCCAGCAGCAGAGGAGGGTCCTCCACTGCTGCACCCCAGCAGGGAGGTGGGTCCTCAGCAGCCAGGCCCCAGCAGGGAGTAGGGTCCTCTGCTGCCATACCCCAACAGAAGAGGAGGTTCCTCTGCCACATCCTCTCTTTGGGGTCGAACAGAAGTTGAGTGTCTTCTGTACTTCCTCTCTGCTGGGGTCCAGCAGCAGAGGAGGGCCCTATGCTGCAGGTGTCCCATAGGAGAGTAGGAACTCTGCTGCTTAAACCCAGCAGAAGTGGTGTGTCATCTGCTGCAGCACCCCAGCAGAGTGGCGGTTCCTGTGCTGCTTCCTCTGGTGCTGGACCTCTGCAGAGAAGAGGGTCCTGTTGTGCTAGATCCATGCAGAGAGGGGGTCCTCTGGTGAAGGACCAGAACAGCAAAGGGTAGTCCTCTGCAGCCGGACCACAGCAGGGAGCAGAGTTCATTCTTCTGGAGCTCAGCAGGGACGATGGTCCTCTGCTGCCGGACCCCAGTAGGACAGGAGGGTCCTCTGCTGCCAGAAACCATCAGAGAGGCGGCTCCTTTGCTGCTACCTCTCTGCTGGGGTCCAACAGAGTGGAGGATCTTCTGTTTCCAGACCCCAGCAGAAGAGCAGGGTGCTCTGGTGCTGGAAAACAGCAGGGAGTAGGGTCCTCTGCTGCCGGCACCATCAGCAGAGGAGGGTCCTCTGGTGCCGGAACCAAGCTACAGAGGGGGGTACTCTGATGCTTGACCCCAGCAGCAGTGGAGGGTCCTCTGGTGCTGTCGGATCCCAGCAGAGAGGAAGCAGCAGAGGACTTGCCTCTCTGCAGTTGTCCTACAGAGTGAAGGATCCTCTGCTACCAGACCACAGCAGCAGTAGAGCAACCTCTTCTGCCATAAACCAGCAGGGGGAATGGTTCTCTACTGCCAGTCCCAGCAGCAGAGGTGGGTATTCTGGTGCCGGACACCAGCAAGACAGGGGGTCCTCTAGTGCCGGACCAGAGCAGCAAAGGGGTGTCCTCTGGTGCCGGGCCCCACCAACAGAGGAGGGTCTTCTGCAGCCAGACCACAGCAGGGAGGAGTGTTCTCTCATTCCGGACTTCAGCAGGGATGATGGTCCTCTGCTGCCGGACCCGAGCAGCACGGGAGGTCATCTGGTACCACACTCGAGCAGCAGATGAGGGTCCTCTGCTGCCATATCCCTGCAGGGAGGAGGGTCCTCTGCTACCAGAACACAGCAGAAGGAAGGTCCTCTGCTGCCAGACCCCAGCAACAGAGGGGGGTCCTCTGCTGCCAGACCCAACAGCTGAGGGGGGGTCCTTTGATGCCCGACCACAGCAGCAGAGGGAGGACCTCCATTCCCGGACACCAGCAGAAGAGGAGGGGGTCCTCTGCTGCCAGACCCAGTAGCAGAGGCGGGTCCTTTGGTGTCAGACCCCAAGAGCAGAGGGGGTTCTCTGCTGCCGCACCCCAGCAGCAGAAGGCGGTCCTCTGGTACTGAACCCCAGCAGAGTGGTGGGTGCTCTGTTGCTGGACCCCAGCAGGAGAGGAGAGTCCTCGTTACCGGACCTCAGCAGCACAAGTGATTCCTCTGGTGCCGGAACCCCAGAAGCAGTGAGGGGTCCTCTGGTCCCGGAACCCAGAAGCAGTGAGGGGTCCTCTGGTGCCAGAAACAGCAGCAGAGGGAGGACCTCTGCTTCCGGACTCCAGCAGCAGAGGGGGGTCCTCTGCTGCAGGAACCCAGCAGAAGGAGGGTTCTCTGCTGTAGGACACCAGGAGCATAGGGGAGTCCTCTGTTGCTGGGGTCCAGCAACAGAGGGGGGTCTTCTGTTGCCGGACGCTAGCAGCAGACGAGGATCTTCTGCTGCTGAACGCCATTAGAAGAGGGTCACCTGCTGTTTCCTCTCTTGAGGCCCAGTCAGGAACGAGGGTCCAGTTCAACTTCCTCTGTGCTGTGGTCCAGCAGCAGAGGAGGGTCCTCTGATGCATTAGTTCAGTAGTAGAGGAGGGTCCTCTGCTGCTTCCTCTCTGCTGGGGTCTAATTTAGATGAGGGTCCTTTGGTGCTGGACCCCAGTAGAAGAGTAGGGTCCTCTGTAGTGTCCTCTCTGCTGGGGCCCTGTGGGCAACGAGGGTCCTCTGAAACTTCCCCTCTGCTGTCGTCCAGCAGCAGAGGACTGTCCTCTGCTGCAAGAGTCCAGCAGAGGAGGGTCCTTTGCTGTTACCTCTCCACTGAGGATAGTCCTCTGGTGCCGGACCACTGCAGACAGGAGGGTCATCTGCTGCCGGAGCAGCAGAAGAGGTGGGTACTCTGCTTCTGGACACCAGTAGAAGAGGAATGTCCTCTGCTGCATCCTCTCTTAGGGGTCCAGCAGGGAGGAGGTTCCTTTGCTGCCAAACCCCAGTAGCAGAAGGGGGTCCTCTGCTGCTTCCTCTCTGCTGCGGTTCAACAGAGGAGGACCACTGCTACCGGACCCCAGCTGCTGAGGAGGGTCTTCTGGTGCCGGAGCCCAGCAGAAGGGGGGTGTTCTCTGCTGCCGCACCCCTTAGCAGAGGAGGGTCCTATGCTGCCAGACCACAGCAGAGGAGTTTCCTCTACTGCCGGAACCCAGCAGAGAGGAGGGTCCTCCTTTTGTCTTCTCTTAGGGGTCCAGCAGGAGAAGAGTGTCCTCTGTAACTTACTCTCTGCTGTGGTCCCGCAGCAGAGGATGATCCTCGGAGGCAGGGGTCCAGCAGTAGAGGAGGATCCTCTGCTGCTGGAACACAGCAGAAGTGGAAGGACCTCTGCTGCGGGACCCCAGCTGAGTAAAGGCTCCTCTTCTGCTTTCTCTCTGCTGTGCCACAGCAGAGCGGGGTGTCCTTTGCTGCTGGACCAAAGCAGAGAGGAGGGTCCTTTGCTGCTTCCTTTCTGCTGGGATTCCAAAGCAGAGGAGGGTGCTCTGCTACCGGACACAACAGCACTGGAGGGTCCTCTGCTACCTGACGCCAGCTGGGAGAAGGGGCCTCTGCTGCTGGACCCCAGCAGAGAGGAGTCTTCTGATGCCGGACCTGAGCAGCAGAGGAGGTTCCTCTGATGCCGGAATAGAAGCAAACGAGGGTCCTCTGCTGTCAGACCACAGATGGCAGGAGGGTCCTCTGCTGTATGAACCCAGCAGCAGAGCAGCGTCCTCTGCTGCTGGACCCCAGGAGTAAGGAGGGACCCTGCTGCTCGACCCCAGCAGAGACTAGGGTACTCTGGTTTCGGACCTCAGCAGCGAGAGGTGTACTCTGGTGTTGGACTCCAGCAGCAGAGGATGGTCCTGTTCTGCCATACGCGAGCAGGGAGCAGGGTCCTCTGGTACCGTACCATAGCAAGGAGGAAGGACCTTTGTGGCCGGACCCCAGCAGCAGAGTTGGGTCCTCTGGTGCCCGACCCTAGCAGAATAGTAGGGTCTTCTGGTGCAGGACCTCAGAAGGGAGAGAGGTCCTCTGCTGCCAGACCCCAGCAGCAGAGAGGTGTACTCTGGTTTCGGACCCAGCAGCACAAGGAGTTCCTACAGTACCAGATGCCAGCAGATGAGGGGAGTCCTCTGGTACCGGATCCCAGCAGAGAGGAAGGTCCTCTGGTGCTGTCCCCAGCAGCAGTTGAGATCCTCTGCTGCGGGACACTAGCTGGTCGAAGTATCCTCTGGTGCCAGACCCCATCAACAGAGGAAGGTCCTCTGGTGCCAGACCCAAGCAGTAGAAGAGTGTCCTATGAGCCCGGACCCCAGCAGCAGGTAGCTGGGTCCTCTGGTGTGGAACCCCAGGAGCGGAAGAGGATCTTCTGGTGCAGGACCACAGCAGAGAGGAGGGTCCTTTGCTCCCAGACCTCAGCAAAGAAGAGGGTGCTCTGGTGCCGAACATCAGCAGAGAGGAGGGTCCTCTGCTGCTGTACCCCAGCAGAGAGGAGGGTCATTTGCTGCTGTACTCCAGCAGACCAGAGGTACCCTGCTGCTGGACCCAAGTTCATCAGGGAAGAGTGTCCTCTGGTGCTGAACCCTAGTAGGAGTGGAGGCTCCTATGCTCCCTGACTCTAACACTGAGGAGGGACCTCTGCTGCCAGACCCCAGCAGAACAGGAGTGTCCTCTACTGCTTCGTCTCTTTGATGCCCACCAGGAGTGGAGTGTACTCTGCAGCTTCCTCTCTGCTGGGGTACAGCAGAGAGGACAGTCCACTGGTGCCGGACGCCAGCAGAAGAGGAGTGTATTCTCCTGTGTCCTCTCCCTGGGGTGCAGCATGAGGGGAGGGTCCTCTGCAAATTCTTCTCTGCTATGGTCTAGTAGCAGGGGAGCACCTCTGCTGCAGGGGTTACACAGAAGAGGAGGGTCGTCTGCTGTTGGACCCCGGAAAGCAGGAGGTTTCCCTGCTGCTGTAACACAGCAGGGAGGAAAATCCTCTGCTGCTGGACCTCAGCAGCAGAGGAGGATCCTCTGGTGCCAGATCCCAGGAGCAGAGGAGTGTCCTATGCTTCCAGACCCCAGCATGGAGGAGGGTCCTCGGCTGCCGGAACCCAGCAGAGAGGATTCTTTGCTACCAGAACCCAGCATCTGAGGGGGGATTCACTTGTTCCGGACGCCAGCAGCAGAGAAGTGTCCTCTGCTTCCAGAACCCAGCATGGAGGAGGGTCCTCTGTTGCCAGAACCCAGTTGAGAGGAGGGTCCTCTGCTGTCAGATCCCAGCAGGGAAGAGGGTCCTCTGCTGTCGGACCCCAGCAGGGAGGAGTGTCCTCTGCTGCCGGACCCCAGCAGAGAGCAGGGTTCTCTACTTCGTCCTCTCTTTGGGGTCCAGCAGGAGACGAGGATCCTCTGCATCTTCCTCTCTGCTGAGGTCCCGCTGCAGAAGAGGGTCCTCTGTGTCTGGACCACAGCATGGAGGAGGTATCTATGCTACTTCCTCTCTGCTCCACCCCAGTACTGTGGAAGTTCCTCTGCTGCCAAACAGCAACAGGTTGGAGGTTCCTCTGCTTCCAAACCCCAGCAGAGAGGAGGGTCCTCTGCTGCCAGACCCCAGCAGAACAGGAGGTTCCTCTGCTGCTTCCTCTCTTTGTTGTCCAGCAGGAGAGGAGGGTCCTCTGCTGCTTTCTCTCTGCTGGGGTCCATCAGCAGACGAAAGTCCTGTGCTGCTGAAATCCAGAAGGAGAGGAGGGTCCTCTGCTGCCAGACTCCCGCAGAGGGCAGGGTCCTCTATTGCTTCCTCTCTGCTGGAAACTAGCAGAGACGAGTGTCCTGTCGTGCTAGACCCCAGCAGACAAAAGGGTCGTCTGCTGATTGAGCACAGCAGCTGAGGAGGTTCCATTGTTGCCGGACTCCAACAGCAGAGGAAGGTCCTTCTGTTCCGCACCGAAGCAGCAAAGGATGGTCCTCTGCTGATGGACCCCACCAGCAGAGGAGGGTCCTCTGGTGCCAGAACCCAGCAGGTAGGAGTGTCTTCTTCTACCGGAAACCAGAAGCAGAGTAGGTCCTGTGTTTCTGGACCCCAGAAGCAGAAGGCGGTCCTGTGAGGCTTCCTCTCTGCTGCGGTCCAGCAGAGAGGATGGTCCTCTGGTGAGGGACTGCAACAGGGAGGAAGGACCTCTGATGCTTCCTCTCTGCTGGTGTCCAGCAGCAGGGATGAAGGTCCTCTGCTGCTGGACCCTGCAGGGATTAGGGTCCTCTGCTGCCGCACCCAAGCAGGGTGGAAGGTCCTCTGCTGCCGGTCCCCAGCAGGGAAGGTGGTCCTCTGCTGCTGAACCCCAGCAGGAAGAAGGTTCCTCTGCTTCCGGATTTCAGAAAGTTTTCTGGGTACCTCATCTGCGAACCATCAGTGCTAGTCAGCTGGTGTGTAATTCCAGTCTCAGAGGGTCCATGGACACGCTGACTTGGGACCCCAGGTTCCACAGGGATTTTGGAATGCTGAATTAGGATCGAGGTCCAAGAGGGCTCGTGGGTACACAGATATGGGACCCCAGGTCTCACGGGCCCCATGGGCACACTGATGTGGGATTCCAGCTCCCAGAGGGTCCGTGTGCACACTCACATGGGAATCCAGCTCCCATAGGGCTTGTGGGCTTACTGACTGGGACTCCACATCCCTCAGGGCCTCTGGGATCCGTGACGTGGAAGTCCAGCTTCTAGTTGTCCTTGTGCCCTAGGTTGTACCTTACTGGTGAAGACAGACAGCCACTTCGTAGCACAGAGGCCTGGCCTGATGCAAGGCCACAAGCGTCCTCCACCCCCTCCTGATCCTTCATATGCGGGCTGTTCGGCCTTGGAGCCCAACCTTCAAGGAACACATATAAAGGAATTCTGTCCAGGATTCCCACCTGACTCTAGGATGGCTGGGGCTGGACCTTCTAGTGCTCAAAATCTTCAGCCAACCAGGGGAAGAAAAGGCAGCTTATGCGCCCTCTCGTGGCCAGCAGGACTCACTGCAGGATGCTCCTCCAGGCTCTCCTGCACAAACAAGGGAAACAATCCCAGCCTAAGAGAAATTCACTCTCAAGGACACGCTTTGGAGCGGTTGCACAGAAGTCCCAGGACAGAAGCCTTACTCACACCCTTGGTGTCTGCATTGGCAGACAAAAGCAGTCTTCAGTCACAGCACACTCCCTACCACCCAGGACAGCAGCTTTCTTTCGCTTCCTTCCCTCCTGCATGCCTGTCTGGATCTGTCCTGTTTTGTTTGATGCACAAAGGAACAGAGAGGGAGAGAGAGCAATCTTTCTTGCATCTGCTGGCTCACTTCCCAAGGACCACCACCACAGCCATATGTGGCTGGGCCAGGACAAGCCCGGACACCAGCAGCTTCCTCCATATGTCCCACAGGGGCACAGGATCGCACATGGGCACAAGCCCCGGTGCCATCCTCCACTGCTCTCCCAGCACCATCGGCAGGGAGCTAGACTGCAGGGGAAGCAGTCAGGTCTTGAAGCAGCACCCATACAGGCCATCTGCCTGACAGGCTGAGGCTTGAGGCTCTCGGACACCACGCAGCACCACACCAACCCGCTCCACCGATTCCACCCCTAGCAGCATTCTTCAGCAGCTCCTTCACCAGGCCCGTGAATGTACTTGTCCTCCAGCCTTGCATAACTTTTGCTGTGTGTGCTGAGAGAGTAGAGGGCACCAACAGGGCATCCAGGCATGCTGCTACTCTACCTGTCTAATGAGATGGACCTCTGTGGAGAGTACACGTCAGCTGTTGAGGTGTCTTGTGGCAGGTGGCACATCAGTGGCATCTGATGGTCCCCAGGTGGCCTGCAAGAGAAAGAGTCTTGAATCCAGGATGCCCTTGGAGGAGGGTGAAGCATTCCCTGGTGAACGAAAGGCCAATGGCATTTGGTAGGGGGTTGTGGGGCCAAATTTCTGCCTCCAATGCACACGATGGAGATGCCTGACCACCCCCCCCCCCCCCAAGTGTTTCCTAGGATGCCCTGAAGAAGGCAAAATGGTCCTCGTGGCATGGGAGGGCCTATTTTGTGCTGGCCTTGGTTGCTCCCAGGCCACCGTTCTACCTGCTGGAAAGTGGGATTGCATGTCCCAGGGTGCTCTCGCAGAAGCTAAGGCCTGGGACTTCCTATTCCAGATGACTGGTGTCCTTTGGTGCTTACTCGTCCTTCCACTGTTCCATCCTTTGGATCCCACAAGCCCAGACACCACCCAGCTAGGCAGAGGAAGGCCGAGTGCTGTGTCACCCTAACTGCCACCCCACACATGCAATAATACATGAAGACCTCTCTGCAGCCCATTGGGGAGCAGTTGCACTTGCTAAAGAAAGCCCAGGCCCTGTCCCCAAGGGTGCTTTGTGATGAAGGGGTGTAGTGGCAAGGTTTCCGGTGAGCTCATCTGCGAAAGATCAATGCTAGCCAGTCAGTGAGTAACTCCAGGAATCAGAGGGTCCTTCTGCACACTGACGTGGGACTCCAACTCCCAGAGTGCCTTTGGGTTCACTGACGTTTGTATCAAGCTCCTACAAGACCCCTGGGCACAGTGACATGAGACTCCAACTCCCAACAGGACACATGGGCACGCTGAACTAGGACTCTGTCCCAGAGGCCCATGTGCACACTGACATGGGTCTCCTGCTCTCAGAGGCCCATGAGCATGCTAATGTGAGTCTCCAGCTCCCATAGGGACTGTGGGCACGCTGACATGGGACTCCATCTACCACAGGGCCTCTGGGTGCCCTAATGTGGAACTCCAGCTCCAGCACTCTCCCCTGTCCTATGTGGTGCCTTAATGGTGAAGGCACACAGCCACTTCCTAGCACAGAGATCCAGGCTGATGCAAGACCACAATCATCCTCAACCCCCTCCTGGACCTTCGTTTGCAGGCTTTTCAGCCTTACCCCAATCTTCAAGGGACAAGTATTCAGGAACACTCTCCAGGACCCCCACCTGACACTAGGATGGCTGGGGCTTGGCTGTCTAGTGTTCAAAAGGAATGAGCCCAACGAGGGGGTGGAAAGGGCAGCTTATGCGCCCTCTCATGGCCAGCAGGACTCACTGCAGGACGCTCCTCCAGGCTCTCCTGCACAAGAGAAACAAACCCGGCCTGAGAGACATTCACTCTCAAGAACACACTTTGGAGATCTTGCACAGGAGTCCCAGGACAGAAGCCCTACGCACACCCTTGGGGTCTGCATTGGCAGACAAAAGCAGTCTTCAGTCACAGCACAGCACACAGCACACAACACACTGCCTGCCAGGAGGCCAATAGCAATCTCTCTCTTCCTGCCTTCTTGCCTGCCTGTCTGAATCTGTCCTGTTTGCTTGGAGCACACAGGAACAGAGAGGGAGAGAGAGCAATCTTTCTCGCATCTGCTGCCTCTCTTCCCCAGGCACCACCACCAGAGCTAGATGTGGCTGAGCCAGGACAATCCTGGGAACCAGGAGCTTCCTCCACATGTCCCACAGGGGCACAGGGCCACAGGGGCACAAGCCCCTGCGCCATCCTCCGTTGCTCTCCCAGCACCATCGGCAGGGAGCTGGACTGCAGAGGATGCTGTCAGATCTTGAAGCAGCACCCATACAGCTGAACTGCACACAAGCCTCGCAGGCTGAGGCTTGACACTTTAGGACCCCTCCCCAACCACCAAAACCCGCACCACCCGACAACATCCCTTACCAGTTTCTTCAGCAGCTCCTTCAACAGGCCGGTGAAAGTACCTGTCCCCCTTGCTGGCACAACTTTGGCTGTTCCGTGCTGAGAGAGCAGCGGGCACCAACAAGGCATCCAGGCATGCTGCTACTCTACCTCTCCCGGTGAGAAAACCTCTGTGGAGAAGACACGTCAGCTGTTGGGGTTTCTTGGTTCAGGTGGCACACCAGTGGCAGCTGATGGTCACAGGTGACCTGCAGGAGAAAGGGTCTTGAACGCAGGATGCCCCTGGAGGAGGGTGAAGCATTCCTTGGTGGGGCTTAGCAGGGCTTCCCTGCTCAGAAGGCCCTCTGCTGCTCTGCTCAGCGACCCCACCCGCTCCTTGCAGGGCCTCCCGGCTCAGAAGGGGCTCTGCTGGAGGACCCTGGCCCACTCCTTGCGGTACTGCCCCGCTCTGAAGGGGCTCTACTGCTATTCTGCTCTTCTGTTCTCCTGCTCTGCTCCAGTGTGCTCCGCAACCCTGGCCACCTCCTCCCCATGCCACCCTGCTCCAATGTGGCTCTGCTGCTCTGCTGCTCCGCTGCTCAGCTGTGCAACACCAGCCCCCTCCTTTTGGGATCCCCCCTGACTCTGCTCCGCTCCGTGACCACCCCCTCCGTTCAGTTCTGGGGCTCTGCTCCGCTTCACTCATGGGACCCCCCTCTCTGCTCTGTTCCGGGGCTCCCCTCCAGGGCTCCCTTCCCGCACGGGCCACCCCCCAGTCTGCTCAGATCCGCTCTGCGGCTCCCCTCCCCTCCAGCCACGGGGCCCCACACTGCTCTGCTCCCTGGCTCCCATCCCCTCCCTTGCATTCGCTCTGCTCCTGGACCCTGGCCACCTCCTCGGGGGCGGGGAGGCACCTCGCTTGGAAGGGACTCTGCTGCTCTGCTGCTCTGGTCTGCTGCGAGACCCCAGCCCCCTCCTTGCGGGATGCCCCCCACTCAGCTCAGCTCCATGACCTCCCCTCCAAACTGCAGCTCCCCTCCTGCGGGGCCCCCTCAGTCTGCTCAGATCTGCTCCAGGCTCCCCTCCCCTCCCCTCCCGCCGAGGGGCCCCACTCTGCTCTGCTCCCTGGCTCCCCTCCCCTCCAGCCGAGGCCCCTCACACTTTGCTCTCCTGCCCTCCACCCGCGGCAGCTCCCCACTCTGCTCCTCCCCTCCAGCCACAGGGGCCCCCGATTCTGCTCCTCCCCTCCACCCCTGTCCCCTCCTCGCTCCTCCTGAGTGAAGCACATCCTCCCACAAGTTGTGGTACTTCAGGTCGCCTTCTTCTCTTGGGACTCACCTTTAGTGCTGTAATCCTCCTGTCGAGCTGTAGTGTACTCTGCGTAAGTGACCCTTGGCACCGCACAGCTCTGCACAAAGGTGGTCACACACACCCCCACCCATTCCCAGCTTATCTCCAGTCGAATCCCCTGACAGCTTGGAGTTAAGGTAGGTGATAGGGAAAAAGACAATGCTGCACCTAACCTCTCATCTCCTGCTTTGAGAGATGGCCTTGGATGCATGGCTCTGGGGTGAACTTGTGTGAGGACTGGCGGTTTCTGTCCAATGTGACACTTGGGCGTTACCCAAAACTCTGCACAGGATCTCCTTGGCCAGACAACCCGACTGGGTATCCGAGGTCCACTCTCCTCTACTGTCCTTAAACATGGCTATTATTGGTGAGGAACCTGATCATCCTGTGCTTAAGGCGCTAAATTACATGCTGAAGTTTCAAGGGTTAGAAATCCTAGGTGCTCAGGCACTCAAGGTCTGAGGGACCCTGGTCAGATTGGCACCCGTCGGTAACATTGGTTAATTTATTTTCCCACAATGCTTGGCAAGAGAAGAGCAAAACTGATGCTCAGGACATTGGCCCTGGCCCACCTCAGCCGCCCCAACCAGAGCTTCTGGGAAGCTCAGAGGGCAGGAAACCACCCCCAGCTCAAGGGGAGTCAGAGCACAGCGCCAGTTGCAAGCATTCTGTTTGGGCAACGTGAGGTACTCCAGGCCTTTCCCATTAGGGTTATCCCTGAAGGGAACTGCCCAGCAGAGTGTGATTCCTGGAATGCAGGACTTAAAGCCATGCCAGGAGCGAGCCTAACTCTCCCTGGGCCAAGGCTACTTGCTCATTATTGCCCTAAGAAATTGTTTCAAGTGTGAACATTTTCAAATTCTTTCATGCTTATGGCTGCCCTTGTCCAGGAGGGCAGTCCCCTCCAGTGGGTGCATTTGTCTGTTGGAGGGGTGCCCAGAGCTTATACTTACCTTCTGAATTAGATCTGCCAAGTGATCAGGTTCAGAGAGCTAGCCTGTAGGTGTGAAGACTGAACCAGCAAAGCTTGTTGTCCCTTCTTGAATGAGTGATTTTTTTTTAAAAGATTTTATTATTATTGGAAAGCCAGATATACATAGAGGAGAGACAGAGAGGAAGATCTTCCATTCAATGATTCACTCCCCAACTGAGCCACAATGGGCTGGTGCGTGCCAATCCGATGCCGGGAACCAGGAACCTCTTCCAGGTCTCCCACGCGGGTGCAGGGTCCCAAAGCTTTGGGCCATCCTCGACTGCTTTCCCAGGCCACAAGTAGAGAGCTGGATGGGAAGTGGAGGTGCCGGGATTAGAACCGGTGTCCATATGGGATCCCGGCACGTTAAAGGCAAGGACTTTAGCCGCTAGGCCACACCGCCGGGCCCGAATGAATGATTTTGAATGGGTTCGAAGAAACAGCAACAGGCTGGCAGCCTCCCTTCAAGGTTACCTCAGCACCATTGACTGCCATTATGGGCCATAGAAGTGGGTCACCTCTTTCAATCGCTTGGATTGGGAAAATCCTGCTCTTTTACCAACAAACCATGAGGAAGGAAGAGGGGCTGCAGCAGATGTTTTTCTGTCCAATCTTGTCTATGTAACCTATTCTGAGCCATGTCAATGATCAGCACAGTAGAAGGAACTATTTGCTGTAGTTTTAACAAAACTTTAGATGAAAGGATTCTTTTTGCGAGATCTCCGACAGCCTTTATGGTGTATATTTGCTCCTAGAATTGGCTCAGGCATATGTAAGGCTGGATGATAATCCCATCACCCCATGATCCTGGTCTTGCTGCGAGGGCGGGCCCATCCCCCTGTCTGAAGGTCTCCATTTGCTCTCCTCACTGGGTAGCACACAGATTTCCTCTCCATTGTAGCCACTTTCACCTTTGTCCTTATCTGCTTTTCCACTTTCTGTTGACCTCACCCAGGCCACCCTTAGGGCCTGAATTTCTCTAGCTCTACCTCATAGCCCTAACCCCTAGCTGGGAGGGACAGGGTAAGACATCTAGCAGTTATACATAAAAGTAACCAGTGGACCAAATCCATGGTTAAATTAACGCTAAGCACGAGATGAACCTATGTGCTTGCTTTAGGAAACATTTCCAGGTTGAAGTATGTCAAAGAAGAGGTTGGAAGTCACAAAAGGTTGAATTTTATGTCTGTTCTGACATGTGTAGTGATTGTGCATGATTGTTTAGTCAGTTAGAGTCCTATTACTTCTGTCCAGACAAGAGTTCTATCTGTGTCGTGAATTTAGTTGTTCTTGTTCAGAATTAGGTCTGTGTATGACTGACAGACAAATGGGATGGACCACGACTGGCCCCCTTTCTCTCTCCTGGTACGTAATTTGAGAGAGGTCTAACTCATCTAACAGGACTTGGTCAGACCCGACTCCCCACCTCTGCTGGGCTAAGGCTCCTATACCGTTTTCTTGCTGCTTAGTCTTCAGCTTACAGTGTTGTCCTGGCACTGATCAGGTCTAAAATTCAGTATCCATTCACATATTCAGTTACATGTTAAGTGTACTTTAATTAACACCTCAATTCTTCAGAGTTTGAAACCAAGTCTCCTGACTTTGAAAGTTCTAGTAGGATCCCTAGAACCTTCAAAGATTGAGACAGAACTTGGATAATATAATTGTCATTTAAAATAATTTGATTGTAATCTCACAATATTATAAAATAGCATATGAGGCGTCAAATTTAGCATAAAGTAAATGAGTATTTATGTCCATTGGTCAAAATGTTTCCCAATCATGAAATTGGTCCAGATTTTAAATTATTTGTTCTTATTTAGAAAGAAGTGAGCTTTTGCCTTACAGGAAAAACAGTTTGAAATTAAACAGTGAAATTGGTTATGATGTGTATAATTTCTGAATTTTCCTGTAAGACAATGGAATTGAAGTCTGGTTCCTTGTGAAGAACAACAGTGTTTTAACATCTCCTTTTAAGTGATTTTCATCTGATTGATAAGAGACTATCTAGGAATGTATTAGTTAAGACAACAGCCAAATTGAAATTTTTTGGTTCTCTTGAATTCAATAAAACAGAAGCGGACCCAGCGGCATGGCCTAGCGGCTAAAATCCTCGCCTTGAACGCCCCGGGATCCCATATGGACGCCAGTTCTAATCCCGACAGCTCCACTTTCCATCCAGCTCCCTGCGTGTGGCCCGGGAAAGCAGTTGAGGATGGCCCAAAGCTGTGGGACCCTGCACCCGCGTGGGAGACCCAGAGGAGGTTCCTGGTTCCCGGCTTCAGATTGGCGCACACCAGCCTTTGCGGCTCAGTTGGGGAGTGAATCATTGGATGGAATATCTTCCTCCCTGTCTCTCCTCCTCTCTGTATATCTGACTTTGCAATAAAAATAAATAAATCTTTAAAAAAGTAATAAAAAAAAACAGAAGCCAAAAAGCAGCTCCAGACTTACCAGCCATGCAAAAGTGAGGCGCATGCTTGCAGTCTGCCTTTGGAACGAATTCAGGACCTTGGGCTTTTTCAGGTCCTCATTGTGATTCTCACCTGCCATTTGAGAAGGGGAAATTCCCTCATCAGCTAGAAGGTTATTGGAAAAACTTCTCATTCCCGGTTTTGAGGCAGGTTTGTGTTAAAACGTGTTTCTACAAATTGGGAGAAATGGGTAAGACTTGCTTAAAGCAATAGTATTGAAAATGTGGTATGTTTTTATTTATAGAATGTCTTAATTTGGAGTCTTACATGATTGTTTCAAAATGTAAATTGAGCAAATAAGTAGGTTATTAAGGAAGAGAAGTGCTTGTAGAATATTGTTCTACAGAAGTATGGCTATCGTAGAATGGAAAAGCTGGGACAAAATACTAAAGGCTTAAGCATGTTGAGAAATGAACCTTGCAAGTTTTACATATAGAATTGTTTATGCTATAAGATACTACTCCCACATTGTTGAAGTGTTTAACATTAATACCTAGTGTACACCGACATTAGAATTAAGGGTGCATACATAGGAATGCTAGTAAATTTGAGAATTTACACGGGAGAGGTCTGGCGCAATAGCTTGGCAGTTAAGGGGTCTGGTACAGTAGCCTAGTAGCTAAAGTCCTTACTTCGACCATGCCGGGATCCCATTTGGACACTGGTTCTAATACCGGATGCTTTGCTTCCCGTCCAGCTCCCTGCTTGTGGCCTGGGAAATCAGTAGAGGACAGTCTAAAGCCTTGGGACTTTGCACCCATGAGGGAGATCTGGAAGAAGCCCCTGGCTTTGGATTGGCTCAGCTCTGGCCATTCTGGACACTGGGTGAATAAACCAGTGGATGGAAGATATTTCTGTGTCTCTGCTTCTCTCTGTAAACCTGCATTTCCAATAAAATAAAGAACCCAAAAAGAATGATGTGAAACACTCAAAAAGACATAAGACACTTCAACAGAAAATGAAATTAGAAAATCAATGCATGATATGAGAAATTTGGAAAGGACTGACCTTGAGGAATTGAACAGATATTACAAAATCAACTGTGGACTGGCTCTTGTGAGCAGCAGGCTGAGCTACTGCCTGTGTACTGATCTCCTATGAACTCCGATTCAAGTCTTGGCCATTCTACCTTGGATCCAGATGTCTGCTAATATGTCTGCAGAGGCAGCAGAAGAGGGCAGAGGAACTTGGGTCCCTGTCATCTACAAGAGGGACAGAGCTCCAGGCTCCTGGCTATCCAGTGGCCCAGGCCTTGATGTCAGCCATTGAGATGGAGGATCTGTCTCCCCCTCTTTATCTACCTTGCAAATCAAGTATCCCTTTAAGAGAAATTTAAAATGAAAATAGTTGAAAGTCAAGATAAATGAGGATCAACAGAATTAAAAAATATTTGAACTTGAAGACAGGTTCAATATTTTCTAGCCAGCTTTTAAAAAAATGTGAGAAAGGGAATGAAAGCAGCCCGAGAGCTTTGAGACCTTACTGAAATGAACACTTTCTTGGAATTCCTGAGAGGAAGAGAGTATGCCGCATATTCAATGAAACAGCTCATAACTTCCCTGATCTTAATAAGTACACCTCCAAGTACAGAAGGCCCATAGGATGTCAATTGACAGGATCAGAAAAGATCCACGTTTCCTTGACCTATTGTGGTCCAGCTCTTTTAAGTACAAACAATTGTTCATTCTCAAAAGGAAAGCACTGTCATTTTCAAGGGGACCTCCACTAAATGAACAACATTGTCAAACAGAAATTTTATAGGCCAAGAGGGAATTGAACGGTTTATTTCAAGTTGTGAAGAAAAAGTAAGCCTATCAGCCAAACATACTTGGCTGAGTAGAACTATCCTTTATAACTTAAATATTCTCCAAAATGAGTGAAAGTCAGGAAACTCATCAGAATCAACTGGCCTCCTAATACTTGTTTGAGGGAAATGTACAGACAGAAGCAAATAAAAGGTAGCAGGCTAGCATCATGAGAACATGCAAAACTTCTATTTATTCTCATTACAAAGTCAGATATACAGAGAGGAGAGACAGAGAGGAAGATCTTCCGTCCGACAGCTCACTCCAAGTGGCCGCAATGGCTGGAGCTCAGTCAGTCTGAAGCCAGGAGCGCGGGCCCCCCATCTGGGTGCAGGGTCCCAAGGCTGTGGGTCATCCTTGACTGCTTTCCCAGGCCACAAGCAGGGAGCTGGATGGCAAGCAGAGCCGCCGGGATTAGAAACAATGCCCAAATGGGATCTTGGCATGTGAAAGGTGAGGACTTTAACCACTACGCAATTGTGCTGGGCCCAAAATAGAAAACTTTGAAGCTCACCCATAACTGGATGAAGAATACTCAGAAGAAACCAACTAATTTTTAAGTGGATAGATTACTTACTAATAACAGCTATTTACTGTTACTACTTATTAGCAACAGCTTTGAAAGTCAATGGACCACACTCCCAGGTAAGATAGAGTTTGGCTAAATGGATTAAAAAATAACCAAGGATATGTACCTTAAGAAACTCATTAGTAAAGACACACACTGATGAAAGGATGGAAAAAAATGTTCTACCTAAATGGAAACCTAAAGCAAGCAGGAGTAGTGCATTAGACATAATACACTTCAGCCAAAGCTATAAAAAGATACAAAGAACATCAGATAGTGATCAAGGAATTAATTCAACAATAAGATAGGACAGATTGAGTACTATATATCCAATGGCACAGCATGTCATTTTCTTAAAAAGCCTTATTATATCTAAAGGGAGGGCCCGGCAGTGTGGCCTAGTGTTAAACTCCTCGCCTTGAATGCCCCGGGATCCCATATGGATGCCAGCTCTTATCCCAGCAGCTCCACTGTCCATCCAGCTCCCTGCTTGTGCTCTGGGAAAACAGTTGAGAACAGCCCAATGCCTTGGGACCCTGCACCTCCGTGGGGGACCTGGAGGAGGTTCCTGGTTGGATCGGCGCAGCACTGGCCATTGTGCTCACTTGGGGAGTAAACATCAGATGAAAGATCTTCCTCCATCTCTCCTCCTCTCTGTATATCTGATTTTGTAACAAAATAAATCTTTTTAAAAAACACAAACATATCTAAAGGGAGAGTCAAGCTCCAGAATAAGAAAAGTGGAGTTAAGGAATCAACTAACATGTCAGTCAAGCAAAAAAAAAAAAACAAAACAAAAAACAAAAAACAAAAACAAAAACATAAAAAAAAACAAAAAGAAAAACCACAGTTCTAGGGTATACAGACACTGACACAGCATTCATTGCAATAGCTTTAGAATATGTACTTGAATACACTAAACTTCCTCTAAGACCACATATTAAACCACAACAAGAAGTACATCATATCTTTTCTAATCACAAAAATATAAATCCAGACAAATTTGGTAAAATAAAGCCATAGATTGAGGGGCCGGCTCTGTGGCTCAAGAGGCTAATCTTCCACCTTGTACACCGGCATCCATGTGGGCACTGGTTCATATTCCGGGGCCTCATTTCCCATCTAGCCCTCAGCTTATGGCCTTCAAAAGCAGTGGAGGATAGTTCTCGTGCTTGGATCCTGCACCTGTGTGGAAGACCTCAAAGAAGCTCCTGGCTCTTGGCTTGGGATTGGTTCAGCTCCGGCCATTGCAGCCATTTGGAGAGTGAACCAGTGGACAGAAAATCTTCTCTTTGTAACACCTGCCTTTCAAATAAATCTTGAAAACAAAACCATCTGCAGATTAAATATTATGATCCTGAAATCCAAAGAAGAAATGTGGAAGAAATCCAAAAGAAAACTTAAAAATTGAATGAAATGAAAATACAGCATTTCAAAACTTACAGAAGACATCTAGAGAAATACTAAGTAAAGGTTGAAGCATTAAATGCCTACATAAAAAAATGGAAAGGTTTCAAACAGGTTATGTGCATTTTGGGTATGTAGAGAAGGCAGAATAAACTAAATCCCAAAGTTAGTAAAGAAATAAAGATAAAACGAGCAAATGAAGAGAAAAACATGAAAGATCAGTGAAACAAAGGTTATTTCAAAAAGAAATTAAACCAGCAAACTTATAGACTAACCTAGAAACAAAACATTGAAATGAAATTAGAGAGCTGGGCCCGGCGGCGTGGCCTAGCAGCTAAGGTCTTTGCCTTGAACGCTCCAGGATCCTATATGGGTGCTGGTTCTAATCCCAGCAGCTCCACTTTCCATCTAGCGCCCCGCTTTTGGCTTGGGAAAGCAGTCAAAGACAGCCCAAAGCCTTGGGACCCTGCAGCCACATGGGACACCTGGAAGCAGCTGCAGGCACCTGGTTTCGGATCGGTGCAGCACGGGCCATTGCACTCACTTGGGGAATGAATCATCGGATGGGACATCTTCCTCTGTCTCTCCTCCTCTCTGTATATCTGACTTTGTAATGAAAATAAAATAAATGTTAAAAACAGCGAAAAGAAATTAGAGGAGAGCTGAGAAACGAAATCTAACCAACACTAGAGAAAGGTGAAAGGTCACTAGGGACTATTGTGAAGAATTGTATATGCATTCATGGTGTTCATTTTATGAAAAACGCAAATTTTAAGACCTTTTTCATCAAGATAAACAGATCTTTAATTCTGTCTTCTACAAACTTTTGAAACATTGTTTGGAATTTAAAGTTGATCTCATGTGAATTTAGAATAATATCACAGATTGGGGGGAATAAGGGAGAGGGATAGAAAAATGGGAGAAGTCTGACGGACAAGTTGAAAGTAATGGCTAGATAGAAGAACTAAGTTCTGGTGTTCTATAGTATGACAAGGTGATGACAGTTACCAATAACATGCTGTGTGTACATAAATATGTGGACGCGTCTACACATTATATATAACATACAGTTAATACATATAAAGCTAGATGGAAGGAATTTGAGTGTTTCACCACATAGAAATTATCCAAGGAACTACATAACTAGATCTATTCACCTCCATTTCATCAGTACCCAATGTTTGCTTTACATGCAGCAAAACCTTACAGAGTCCCCGTGGATGCATATTTGTGTCAATTGATATTAAAAATGTAAAAAGTTGCACTTAAAATTATGACCACCTTATATATTCAAGTAACCAGAAACTTAAAACATGAGGATTTTAATTGTTGTGGAACATTCAGACTGATTTAATGAGAAAA
This sequence comes from Ochotona princeps, assembly GCF_030435755.1. Classification (NCBI taxonomy): domain Eukaryota; kingdom Metazoa; phylum Chordata; class Mammalia; order Lagomorpha; family Ochotonidae; genus Ochotona; species Ochotona princeps. The sequence continues at coordinate 11,073 of NW_026697083.1, read as the reverse complement.
TTATGGAGACATGTGTTTGCTAACTATTACATGCAAACAATTGGAACTATCAGGTTTTGACTGGTGCATTATTTTACCAGCAAGATTCTTTGTCATGGTGAAAAATATGCAACAATTCACCTTTTGTTCTTACAGTCTGCCACAAAGAACAAACCCTCACTTTCACTCCCTCGCTTAACTACACCTCGTGTCTTTTTCCTCCATGGCGATGTGTTATGTTTCTTTAGAAGAGCCAAGAGACTCAATACAGAGACAGCTAGAACTTATACGAGAGTTTGGTAGAGTGGCAGGGTACAAAATGACATAACGAAAAACAGCTATAGTGTATGCAAACAGCCCCAAGATGGAAAGGGATCTAATCAGCAAGATATCATTCAAAATAACAGAAAACTATGCAATATCTGGGAATAAACCTAACCAAAAATGTAGGAGACCCATTTGAAGAAAACTACAAACTACTAAAAAAATAAATCGAACAAGACCTCACAAGATGGAGTAATATCCCATGCTCCTGGATAGGTAAAATCAGTATCATTAAAATGTCTATACTACCAAAAGCAATATATACATTCAATGCAATTTCAATCACATTACCCAAAACATTCTTCATGGAACTGGAAACAATGATTCAAAGGTTCATTTGGAAACACAAAAACCCAAGAATAGCTAGAACCATCCTGAAGCACAGGAAGTTAGCAGGGCCAATTACAGTTCCAAACCCCTGGACATACTAAGGGGCAGTGGTTATCAAAACAGCCTGGTACTGGCACAAAGATAGAGAGGAAGATCAATGGAGCAGAATAGAAACACCAGAAGGGAACCCACACAGATACAGCCAAATAATCTTTGACAAAAAGACAAATGACAATCCAGGCAAATGGGAAGGTCTGTTCAATAAATGCTGTTGGGACAACTGGTTGATAGCCTGCAGAAACAAAAAGATAGACCCACATCTCTCACCATACACTAACATCAAATCTACATGGATAAAAGACCTAAACCTATATCCAGAAACCTTCAAACATTTGGAAGAAAATGTTGGAAATACTCTGCAAGATCTAGGGGTAGGCCCCGACTTCCTGAAAAGGACACCAAAAACAGCAATCAAGACACGAACAAATGAATGTATCTACATCAAACTAAGAAGCTTCTGCACAGCAAGGGAAACAATCAACAAAGTAAAAAAGCAGCCCACAGAATGGGAGAAGATCTTTGCACACTACATAGGTGACATGGGGCTAATCTCCAGAATATACAAACATCTCCAGAACAACCAAAACAAACCACTCAAGAAATGGGCAGACATTTCACAAAGGAACAAACCCAAATGGCAAACAAACATGAAAAAATGCTCAGCTTTCCCTGGCAATAAGGGAAGTACAAATTAAGAAAACAATGAGATACCACCTAACGCCAGTGAGGATGGCTCACATACAAGAAACCACCACCAACACTTGCTGGCGAGGATGTGGGGAAAAGGGAACCCTACTCCACTGCTGGTGGGACTGCAGACTTGTACAGCCTCTATGCGAATCAGTATGGAGAACACTCGAACAACGGAAAGTCTGCATACCATATGATCCAGCAATAGCACTCCTAGGAATATATCCAAAACAACTATTACACAAGAAACCAACATGCACTCCTATGTTCATAGCAGCACAATCAATTGTAAACCATGGAAGTAACCAAAATGCTTATCAGCAGAAGACTGGATAAGAAAGCTATGGTTCATTTACTCCATGAAATACTACTTAGCTTTAAACAAAATGAAAGGCAGTTTTGTAGCCAAAAGGGCCCAACTGGAAACCATAATGCTAAGGGAAATGAGCCAATCCCAGAAGGTTAGATACCACATATTTGCCTTAATTTAAGATGAAATGATGCCAGTTCGAAAAACAGTACCTGTAAATTGTAGTATTATTCCAAGCCCATACAGTCTGTAGCTCATGCAATAAGATATTGTGATGTTACCAATGAACCAACAATCAATGTGAGTCAAACTGCTTATGATCTACATCAAAGAATTGTAAAACCTGATATACTTTTAAGACCCTATGCTACTTGGAAATGGGGTGGGAGAGCAGAGAAATCTTCCATCTGCTTAGAATGTGAGGAAGATGTGAAGTATAACCTATCAGGAATGGAACAAGTAACTCAAACTACAAAGACATATAGGGGGAATCAAGAGCGATCCTGACAATCTCTTAACAGGTCGTACACACAGAGCAGGGGGGCACCCCAGAGTGGAGCAGGTGGACAGGAGGAGGCTTGTATCCCAAGCATGTAGATTCCGCATCCTCACCAAGGACTATCACTACGGGCACCAAGGACTACATCCCAACCGCCAAGAAGAACATAGGGAATTGGAGTGCCTTCAGAGCCTGAGAATTCTGAGGTCATCCACCCCCGTCTGAACCTCCCACATGGGATGGAAGAAGCCCAAATCCTTCCTGGCAGGATCCAAGGTCATCGGAACAACAGCCAGGAGCCCTGAGCGGTCTGCAGAAACAGAAGAACAGTAAACTTCCTTTGGGACTAGGGAGAGGAGCTTTCTCTGATCCTTACTTAGTTCCAACTTTGGATCCCCACCCTCTCCTGCAAGGACCAGAGACCCCATCACCCCCCAAAAAATTAGGATAGAGAACAACAAGGAAAGCCTAGAACCAGGAGGAAATGGTCGGCATGGACTCACACATACCTTACTAGGGAGGACACAAAGATTGGTTACTCCTCACTAAGGCATTGAAGATTTCTCTGCACACCCCTCCTAAAACTGGTCTGCACCTCAACTGTTGACAAATGCCTTGTCAGAGTTATAAGCCAGTTTAGACTATCCTAAAATCTGCCAAGTTCAGCAACATTATGTTTTAACACTATAAACTACTAAATACTCCAATGAAAATAGACACGAGACAGCTGAATAGTACCCTATAGCCATTTTAAGGTGTATAGAAGCCGGTTCCGTGTATAAACTAAAATTGAAATGCCAATGAAGTACTCACAGGATGTGGTTAAGAACTTGCATTTTAATGTACTGATTACTCAATACCATGCCAATTAACTCCATCATGTTGTAAATTGTTGCTGATGTTTTGTTGTGGCTTTTAATTGATTGGGATGATATTCTGCCAGCTCTATTTTCAGACCAGAGATGGTCTCCCCAAGAAACCTGGAGTTTATCTGGACAATAAGATGTTGGACACTATGCAAACTACATGGTTGCTATGAAAGAATCTTGACTTAATTTGAACTGTAATACTGCAACAAGGTGGAACAATCTACCATGGGGGGATGGCATGGGGAGGGTTTGGGGGAATCCCAGAGCCTACGAAACTGTCACGTAATGCAACGTACTTCATAAAAAGAAGTGAGGGAATTGTAACTCAAATAATCCACAAGTCTAATTTTCATTGTAGTTAGACTTCCTCTAGAGCTAATCCATTGTCTAATTTGATCATCATTAATTTCCCACTTTTTACCCACAGCTGTCCAAAGAATAAAAATCCAAAACACATCTAGCCAGAAGGCAGAAAATACAAGCTAAAAATTATGGAACTCTCACAAGTTGGGTACTTAACCAGTAACAGGTGTACTTTTCCTAACATTGGTGAGCTATAGAACTCACATACACTGTCTCTTTCAACCAGTCTTTAAAATGTTTGTGGAGAATGATCATGAAAGCCAACATATGGATTTCAAGTCTGCATGGAAACTTCTCTTTTGACTCCATTTTTATGGACTTTGTGAAGCATCCCACTTCCTACTTCCTCAAACACCTCCACGATGCAGAGAAGCACCAGACTTTCATTTTTGTCTGATCTTCTCCTATCTCGGTATTGAGCGTTTGAGCATTACTCCCACGTTTGTCTACACGAGGAATGTTGCTGGCCAATGCTGACAAATTAACGTCTAGTCCAATGCATGTGTCAGTTTCTCTACCATGCCGTAACAGTAAATAACTTCGGAAGTACTCTCAACATTATGGCTTTTCTAGAAATCACTTGGTCCCTAAATGATGGAAAACAATCCTTACTGACATGTATGCATAATTCCAGTAAGGCAAATCTCACTTGGAATCCACACAGGTCGTCAGAAGCTCCGAGATCAAGAATGATCTACTAGGTGATGCTAGGGAACGCGGGGCTACGCCTAACAGACGAAGCTGTAACAGCCTAATGGAAAATTGAGACATTGAATTTTTAGTAGGAAATGGGCTAAAAGCAGATAACTATTTAAGAACCTTAATGGGGTGAAGTTCATGCTCACACAAGCCATTTTTCTTTACAATTCTTGTTTGCATGTGTGTTTAGGAAGTTTCAGCCCCATGCATATGGAATAATTCTGACATCCTAGTTATCCTTGAAAAAAAGGCCAGCATTGGTTTAGGAATGGGCTACCAACATGGGATATGTTCAGCTCACAATGTACTGGCCTTCAGTATATTAGTTGGAGAGTTAAGATTTTGGACCTGGTGAGGTGGCCTAGCAGTTAAAGTCCTCGCCTTGAATGTGCAGGAATCTCATATGGGCACTGCGTCTAGTCCCAGCGGTCCCGCTTCCCATCCGGCTCGCTACTTGTGGCCTGGGAAAGCAGTTGAAGATGGCCCAAAGCCTTGGGACCCTGCACCCACGTGGGAGACCTGGAGGAGGACCTGGGCTCCTGACTTCAGATCGGCTCAGCTCCAGCTGTTGCGGCCACTTTGCGGTGGGAATCATTGGACAGAAGATTGTCCTCTCTCCTTTCTACATGTCTGGCTTCCCACAAAAAAAAATAAATCTTAAAAAAATATTCTTACTGTAAAGTCAGATTTACACAGAGGATGAGGAGACAGAAAAATCTTTCATTTGCTGAGCCACTCCAAGTGATTGCAACAGTTGGAGTTGAGCCAGGAGCTTCTAGGTCTCCCATGCCAGTACAGGGTCGCAAGGCTTTGGGCTGGCTTTGACTGCTTCCCCAGGTCACAAGCAAGAAGCTGGATGGGAAGTGGAGCAGCCGGGATACAAGTGAGCGAGCAGCCCTGTGGGATCCTGGCACTTGCAAAGGTGTCGACTTTAGTCAATAGGCTACTGCTCCGGGTCCAGTTGGAGATTTGTCACTCAAATGTTTACGGCTAAAGATCCTGATAAGCTATAGAATGCGTTTACATGTAAAATAGTAGCAAGTGAGTACAGCATGGTTTTGCACATGATTTCCTGCACATCTGCAGGTAATTAGTTTAACAGTTGTTCAAATGATAGCAGACACAATCCCTCTGGCAATGTATTTTACTGGAATTGTTCATCTTATTGAGAGTTTCTGGCAGCAAAGCATGATATTCCAACAATTCCTTCATTTTGCTTGACTGAAAAAAAGAAAAAGCTGCCCAGTGACTGCAGTAGACCTTGTTCTTAAGGTAAGATTACCAGGGAACTAAGCAAAAACATACATTCAGAATATTTGATTTGTTGATGTCCGTTTGGCATTGGTAGGGGACTTGTGCATTGTTTTCTGCAATAGAAAACATGGGGCATCACACAGTCAATCTTTCCAAGGCTTCAGGGAACTGGCCTCGCTTCTCCTACCCAACTCTCAGTAGACTGCAACTGAGAATTACAGTCATGTTTTTGGAGTTCTTTGAGGTTAGACAATGTGATTTCAGTCTCTGGTTCTTTCCACAAACCAAAATTTATAGTCAGCACTTATGGATAGTTTTACGCTATTGAATAATTTTCAGTCCTGTAAGAGGTCGGAGAGGATGCTGGCAAATGCTTTCCTCCTATACATCACTCCCAAGTTACTTAGCTCCCCTCAGTACCTTTCCATCAGCATTCCAAGTGCCTCATTTACTCCAACTCCCTGGTTTCTGATGAGATGGAAATAGATATTTTAAGAGGGTCTTCTCTCTCTCTCTCTCTCTCTCTCTCTCTCTCTCTCTCTCTCTCTCTTTCTCTCTCTCTCTCACACACACACACACACAAGAAGTCTTAGTCTATTTCTCCCATGGGAAGGGATGACTGATCAAGAAGAATGGCTGTTTTAAATTTTATTATTTATTTGAAAGAATGGAGGCAAGTAGACACTTGCCTCTTATACTGACTGAAATAAACCAGTCCCCCAAAGACAAATGGTTTCCTTCCTGTTTGTTAGCTAATACAGAGTACAGAAGTGGAATATGACTGAAACTGACACCTTGAGATTTGATTAATGTTTATAACCCTCATCTGTACTCTTGAGAAATAGTGGTTTTTCTACTTACTACTTGTGGAATTCTTTAATGGAGGATTAAACTTGTGGTTATAAACTCAAAGTATGCTGCAGTGAAAAGTTAAACAAAAATTATAAAGGAAGGAGGAGAAAGGGCGAGAGTGTGGCAGAAGGCTAGACAGGTTGGGAAATCTCATTATGCTCTTAACTTTAAGTAAAATACAAGGAATGTATTCCAGTTAAAAAAAACTTTACAAAAAAGAGAGGAGAGTAAGAGAATAGAGAAAGATTTTCTATTAACCGATTTAATCTCAAAATGCCTGCCACAGCATGGGCTAGGTCAGACCAAAGGCAGCTGTCAGATATCCATCCCCAGGTGTATGCGGATGGCAGGAACCTAGCTGTTCAGATTATCACTTGGTTACTTCCAGGGTTCATTAAGATGAAGTTAGTATACTTGGCATATGCTTGCTAAGAGGGAATCTCAACTGAACTTGAACTATGGTTACGCAACAAGGTGGAGGAACCCACCATGGGGGGAGGGTGTGGGGAAGTGTGGGGAGAATCCCAGTTCCTATGAAATTACAACACAATGTAATTAATGAATAAATCTAATAAAAAAAAAACAAAAACAAAACAAAAGCAAAAAAAAAAAGATGAAGTTTAGAGCCCGCAGTTGAAGCGGTATTGGAATCCAGACCCCATGATATGGGCTACAGGAGTCCTCCAGCATCATCTTAATCTCTGCCAACATTTGCCTAGGGATGATATTTTAAACAGTTTAATCATAATAGTAGCAGGAACTAACTTAATCACATGCCTTTAGCAAGTAGGAAAACAAAATGTGAAGCCTGGACTTTGCCACCCAACATCCCTCGCCACAACCTCCCCTGCCCTGGCGCTTTACCTTAGGTTCCCTAGTTTTGGTGTTTCTGCTATGTGAAGTAGGATTCGAGTTACAGCTTTTCCATGAGCCAAAATGAGTTATGAGCACTTCATGTATTTGTCAAGAAACTTCTCTGTGCCTTTGTTTCTCATCTGTTGAATAGGATCACTGATTCCTACCTTCTGAAAGTCAGTGATAGTGTGCTTGGTGTAACACTTGGCATGCAGAACATAGCATTGTTGTTGCCATCTGTGGATCCACTTGCAAAGTATTAATCAGAAATTGGATTCCCTACATATTAAGTGAATATTTCTCAAATTTGAAATCTAAGAATAGGATGGCTTATCTGTAGGTCCCTTAGTTTAGGGACTGCTATGCTGCTGGTTTGACCTACGCACATAGAATGTACATATCAATATGTAATATTGTACCAAAAGACATACTCATAACCCAGGCTCAGAAATGACTAATCAAATCCTCAAACAGCAACAAGTGCTCATATAGACAGTATGAAAAGTACAGGTTCACAAATATTTCTTTTCCACATATATTCTTTATACAATGTTAACATTGTTATGGGAAAATAGCTGAATAGTTCCTTTTGTCCTTGCCAGCAAAGTGACACAACAAGAGGGTAACAGAGCCGGCATTTCTCAACATGCTCCTCTTTATTTTTCTCTAATTTAAATCTAGGCATCCCAGACTGGACGAGCCACACTTTATGGACCTAAACTGCTCAAATAGTGGACAATTACTTAATAAATCCTTCTCCAACTCTCTCCCCCATATCCGGCCACATGCTGTGATGCATGACTGCTGGTCTTGTCTGAAGGCTTCTCTAAGCCAGTGACTCACCATAGCCCTATTACCATGAAGCCAAAGATCAGCAGTCTCCTTATGTACAAACTATCGCTGCAAGTTTGATCAGTTCCTTTATTGCACGAGTAGGTACTGTTTATGACTCAGACAAAACTTTTCTCATGGCAATAACAAAGACAAATTAAGGATAAAGGGCCCGGTGGTGTGGCCTAGCGGCTAAAGTCCTCGCCTTGAAAGCCCCGGGATCCCATATGGGCGCCAGTTCTAATCCCGGCATCACCACTTTCCATCCAGCTCCCTGCTTGTGGCCCGGGAAATCAGTTGAGGATGGCCCAATGCTTTGGGACCCTGTACCTGCATGGGAGACCTGGAAGAGGTTCCTGGTTCCTGGCTTCGGATTGGCGTGCACCGGCCATTGCGGCTCACTTGGGGAGTGAATCATTGAACGGAAGATCTTCCTCCCTGTCTCTCCTTCTCTCTGTATATCTGACTTTGCAATAAAAATAAATAAATCTTTAAAAAAATAATAAAATAAAACAGAAGCCAAGAAGCAGCTCTAGACTTACCAGCCATGGAAAAGGGAGGCGCATGCTTGCAGTCGGCCCTTTGGAACGAATTCAGGATCTTGGGCTGTAACAAAATGAATAAATCTTTTTAAAAAATTAAAGATAAAAATTAACACTCTAAGTAAATGTACTTTTAAACCAAAAACTTTATTTTTTTCCCAACAGTTTTGATAGGTTGGCAGGAGAAGAGTCTACAACAATGTTTGTGTGAGTGCACTTCAAGACACCAATGGGAAAAAATGGAAATTAAGTGCAAGTGCAAAAAAACACTTGAAATCACTGCAGTTTTTAGTAATTTTTTTCAAAAACTTGAAGACCACTGGGTTCATGGATTTTAGGGCTTTTCTTTGCACCAAACTTCTATTTCAATTGCACTTTGCCAGAACTTTTTACCCACTCTTGCAGATGATCTCAAATCCATCAAAGCAAACTATCTCTATGGATTTTTCTTCAACTGAATCTCAGTGGAAGAAAATTCAAGGGTACACAGTACTTACTTCCACCTGATTGTCTAACTTCATAGCAACATTACTATGATACTCAAAATCACCATTACTTTTTCTATTGCTTTAAGATATTGAGATGTGACATCTCATTTCTAGTCAAGTCAGGCTTAATTATTTGGATCTACTCTCACTGATAAGCAGTAAAGCTAAATTTAAAGCATCTTCCTTAGCAACTGAAAAGCTGGCAAAACAGTATCTGGCAAAAACTGACAGGACAAAAAAGAACCTCATGCGATAAAACCTGAGAGCTGCGTTTGTGGGCTCTGTGACCTGAACACATTTGGAAGTGACATTTAGGAGAGGGTCAGACATCAGAGCCCTGTGTCTGCTGGAAGTTGAGAAGCTACTAGCAGACACACTCCCAAAAGTTTCCACTGGACATCAGTTAGAATAAATGAGACACAGCAGAGTCCTCATATACCCTTCCAGCCCGAGATTATATAGCTGTATTTTTAAAGATTTTTCTTTGTAAAGGCAGATCTATACAGAGAAGGAAAAATAGGAAGATCCTCCATCTGCTGATAAAGTGACAATGGCCTGAGCGGAGTTGATGCGAAGCCAGGAGTTAGGAGCTTTTTCTGTGTCCCCAGGCTTTGGGCCATCCTATAGTGCTTTCCCAGGCTGCAAACAGGGAGCTGGATGGGCAGTGGAGCAGCAGACACGCAGTGGCACCCATATGGGATCCTGGTGACTTCCAGGCAAGGATTTAGCCACTAGGCCACTGTGCTGGGTCCTTGGGATCATAGTTTAAGGGAATTAATTTCAAGTCCTGAGCATCAATGAGGGGGTCGCAGGTGGGTAGGGAAGAGGTAAATCCTCTCCAGAGAGGTTAGTTTTCTGAGACCTCCACATTTATTGCTATATACAAACTTGCAAAATAATCTGTATGAAAGATTAGGTACACCAGGAAATAGGATATCAAGAGTGAGAAAAAGCAGAAGTAGATCCATGAATTGCACATTGAGAAACAGTAACCATGGGAAATGTGATCAACATTGTCTTTAAAGCAATAAAATACAAGCAGATTTAGAAGCAGAAGCAAAAGACATGGACTTGAAAATGATCTACTAGAACTTCTGGAAATGAAATTTTATACACAAAGTATTACCAAGTCAATAGATTTAGTCTATTAGACATACTTGATATGGGCAAAGCAGGCAGGCAGTGAGGGACAGGAAGCTGAATACTGCCAACACCCTAGCCATCCACACTGCCATCTCCTCCAGGCTGTTTCCACATGGCCAAAGCCTCAACACACCTGCTCTGCATCCTGCAGCTAAGCCTCACTTTGCATCAGGTACCAGGTGTCCTTAACCACCATAAGGAGCTCACCACACATACTATAGCTACACTCCTTATGCTAGAAGGAAAATGTAACCCCAGCCAGGTGGGGAAATTGTCCCTTTTGAGATTGCCTGCACACATTATCTGAGTGAGGACTGTCCTTTTGTCCTACTGTTCATCTGTCTCTCCTTTGTGTTCTTACTTGTAGATGACAAAAGCCTGCAGTTGAAGTCTAGCTGGGCGGGCGGGGGGGGGGGCTGGCAGGAGCTGAGCCTCTCCAACTACCTCCAGGTCTCCTGAGCACTACAACACCACCAGGAGGCTGCATTTCCCACCATTAGTAAACTGAGATCAAAGACGTTGTAGAGCATGGAGGTGCAAAACATGTCAAGAGACAAACAGAACTCCTGACATGATGGTTGAAAATGAATCCCAACCTGTTTAATCCGAGTTCTAGGATTTCCAGAAAGAAAGACAATGAGCAGAGGTAGTCTGAATTTTCTCCATAGTAACTGTCTACACGTTTTTTTAATGCCAGTTATTTCTTCAAAAGCATCTGATTTTCATGAAAGCAATCACTGGAAAACTATTTTGTTACTTCAAATAAAAATAACAGCATTGTAAAATAACAGACAACAGTTCCTGGGCTTGGGAAAACATAGCACTACACAGGTGAAACATACATAAAGCATATGATGGGGAACAAGAGGCCCTGACCATAGGAGTATCTTCAGCTCGGTAGCAACGAGCAGACAGCAGTTCCCGGGCTTGGGAAAACATAGCACTACACAGGTGAAACATACATAAAGCATATGATGGGGAACAA
>NW_026697082.1:0-64668 GCF_030435755.1 Ochotona princeps | reverse complement strand
TTATTTGCGTCTAGAGCCTTTGCATTGAGGGCTATCTGAAAACGGCTGTGGCGCTGAAGTTGACTGTGAATGTGGAGTTGGTGGCATGTGAAACCCGCATGTGGAGCATTCGTTTGTGTGCGATGCTCTACCAGGTTCATTCCTAGATAATGCACTCAAAGGGCACTAAGCATAGAGTGTGAAAACTGAGTTTGCTTGAGAGCTGCTTGGAAGCCTGATGGTGTGTGAAGTTAGTGAGCCAAATGGAGTTGTTCTCCACAAGAACCACTCGGCTGATCCTTCTTCAATATGCCCTTCACCAACATGCAGTGTTTCCTTGATTGAATTAGCTCTCACACCAATATTTGCGTCTAGAGCCTTTGCATTGAGGGCTATCTGAAAACGGCTGTGGCGCTGAAGTTGCCTGTGAATGTGGAGTTGGTGGCATGTGAAAAACGCAAGTGGAGCATTCGTACGTGTGTAATGCTCTACCAGGTTCATTCCTAGATAATGCACTCAAAAATCACTAAGCATAGAGTGTGAAAACTGAGTTTCCTTGAGAGCTGCTTGGAAGCCTGATGGTGTGTGAAGTTAGTGAGCCAAATGGAGTTGTTCTCCCACAAGAACCACTCGGCTGATCCTTCCTCAATATGCCCTTCACCAACATGCAGTGTTTCCTTGATTGAATTAGCTCTCACACCAATATTTGCGTCTAGAGCCTTTGCTTTGAGGGCTATCTGAAAACGGCTGTGGCGCTGAAGTTGCCTGTGAATGTGGAGTTGGTGGCATGTGAAACCCGCATGTGGAGCATTCGTTTGTGTGGGATGCTCTACCAGGTTCATTCCTAGAAAATGCACTCAAAGGTCACTAAGCATAGAGTGTGAAAACTGAGTTTCCTTGAGAGCTGCTTGGAAGCCTGATGGTGTGTGAAGTTAGTGAGCCAAATGGAGTTGTTCTCCCACAAGAACCACTCGGCTGATCCTTCTTCCATATGCCCTTCACCAACATGCAGTGTTTCCTTGATTGAATTAGCTCTCACACCAATATTTGCGTCTAGAGCCTTTGCATTGAGGGCTATCTGAAAACGGCTGTGGCACTGAAGTTGCCTGTGAATGTGGAGTTGGTGGCATGTGAAACCCGCATGTGGAGCATTCGTCTGTGTGGGATGCTGACCAAGCTTCATTTCAGTCCTAGGCACACAAAGAGCACTAAGCATAGAGTGTGAAAACTGAGTTTCCTTGAGAGCTGCTTGGAAGCCTGATGGTGTGTGAAGTTAGTGAGCCAAATGGAGTTGTTCTCCCACAAGAACCACTCGGCTGATCCTTCTTCAATATGCCCTTCACCAACATGCAGTGTTTCCTTGATTGAATTAGCTCTCACACCAATATTTGCGTCTAGAGCCTTTGCATTGAGGGCTATCTGAAAACGGCTGTGGCGCTGAAGTTGACTGTGAATGTGGAGTTGGTGGCATGTGAAACCCGCATGTGGAGCATTCGTTTGTGTGCGATGCTCTACCAGGTTCATTCCTAGATAATGCACTCAAAGGGCACTAAGCATAGAGTGTGAAAACTGAGTTTCCTTGAGAGCTGCTTGGAAGCCTGATGGTGTGTGAAGTTAGTGAGCCAAATGGAGTTGTTCTCCCACAAGAACCACTCGGCTGATCCTTCTTCAATATGCCCTTCACCAACATGCAGTGTTTCCTTGATTGAATTAGCTCTCACACCAATATTTGCGTCTAGAGCCTTTGCATTGAGGGCTATCTGAAAACGGCTGTGGCGCTGAAGTTGCCTGTGAATGTGGAGTTGGTGGCATGTGAAAAACGCAAGTGGAGCATTCGTACGTGTGTAATGCTCTACCAGGTTCATTCCTAGATAATGCACTCAAAAATCACTAAGCATAGAGTGTGAAAACTGAGTTTTCCCCCCCCCCTTGAGAGCTGCTTGGAAGCCTGATGGTGTGTGAAGTTAGTGAGCCAAATGGAGTTGTTCTCCCACAAGAACCACTCGGCTGATCCTTCCTCAATATGCCCTTCACCAACATGCAGTGTTTCCTTGATTGAATTAGCTCTCACACCAATATTTGCGTCTAGAGCCTTTGCTTTGAGGGCTATCTGAAAACGGCTGTGGCGCTGAAGTTGCCTGTGAATGTGGAGTTGGTGGCATGTGAAACCCGCATGTGGAGCATTCGTTTGTGTGGGATGCTCTACCAGGTTCATTCCTAGAAAATGCACTCAAAGGTCACTAAGCATAGAGTGTGAAAACTGAGTTTCCTTGAGAGCTGCTTGGAAGCCTGATGGTGTGTGAAGTTAGTGAGCCAAATGGAGTTGTTCTCCCACAAGAACCACTCGGCTGATCCTTCTTCAATATGCCCTTCACCAACATGCAGTGTTTCCTTGATTGAATTAGCTCTCACACCAATATTTGCGTCTAGAGCCTTTGCATTGAGGGCTATCTGAAAACGGCTGTGGCGCTGAAGTTGCCTGTGAATGTGGAGTTGGTGGCTTGTGAAACCCGCATGTGGAGCATTCGTTTGTGTGGGATGCTCTACCAGGTTCATTCCTAGATAATGCACTGAAAGGGCACTAAGCATAGAGTGTGAAAACTGAGTTTCCTTGAGAGCTGCTTGGAAGCCTGATGGTGTGTGAAGTTAGTGAGCCAAATGGAGTTGTTCTCCCACAAGAACCACTCGGCTGATCCTTCTTCAATATGCCCTTCACCAACATGCAGTGTTTCCTTGATTGAATTAGCTCTCACACCAATATTTGCGTCTAGAGCCTTTGCATTGAGGGTTATCTGAAAACGGCTGTGGCGCTGAAGTTGCCTGTGAATGTGGAGTTGGTGGCTTGTGAAACCCGCATGTGGAGCATTCGTTTGTGTGGGATGCTCTACCAGGTTCATTTAGTCCTAGCCATACAAAGGGCACTAAGCATAGAGTGTGAAAACTGAGTTTCCTTGAGAGCTGCTTGGAAGCCTGATGGTGTGTGAAGTTAGTGAGCCAAATGGAGTTGTTCTCCCACAAGAACCACTCGGCTGATCCTTCTTCAATATGCCCTTCACCAACATGCAGTGCTTCCTTGATTGAATTAACTCTCACACCAATATTTGCGTCTAGAGCCTTTGCATTGAGGGCTATCTGAAAACGGCTGTGGCGCTGAAGTTGCCTGTGAATGTGGAGTTGGTGGCATGTGAAACCCGCATGTGGAGCATTCGTTTGTGTGGGATGCTCTACCAGGTTCATTCCTAGATAATGCACTCAAAGGGCACTAAGCATAGAGCGTGAAAACTGAGTTTCCTTGAGAGCTGCTTGGAAGCCTGATGGTGTGTGAAGTTAGTGAGCCAAATGGAGTTGTTCTCCCACAAGAACCACTCGGCTGATCCTTCTTCAATATGCCCTTCACCAACATGCAATGTTTCCTTGATTGAATTAGCTCTCACACCAATATTTGCGTCTAGAGCCTTTGCATTGAGGGCTATCTGAAAACGGCTGTGGCGCTGAAGTTGCCTGTGAATGTGGAGTTGGTGGCATGTGAAACCCGCATGTGATGCATTCGTTTGTGTGGATTGCTCTCCAAGCTTCATTTCAGTCCTAGCCATAGAAAGGGCACTAAGCATAGAGTGTGAAAACTGAGTTTCCTTGAGAGCTGCTTGGAAGCCTGATGGTGTGTGAAGTTAGTGAGCCAAATGGAGTTGTTCTCCCGCAAGAACCACTCGGCTGATCCTTCTTCAATATGCCCTTCACCAACATGCAGTGTTTCCTTGATTGAATTAGCTCTCACACCAATATTTGTGTCTAGAGCCTTTGCATTGAGGGCTATCTGAAAACGGCTGTGGCGCTGAAGTTGCCTGTGAATGTGGAGTTGGTGGCATGTGAAACCCGCATGTGGAGCATTCGTTTGTGTGGGATGCTCTACCAGGTTCATTTCATTCCTAGCCATTAAAGGGCACTAAGCATAGAGTGTGAAAACTGAGTTTCCTTGAGAGCTGCTTGGAAGCCTGATGGTGTGTGAAGTTAGTGAGCCAAATGGAGTTGTTCTCCCACAAGAACCACTCGGCTGATCCTTCTTCAATATGCCCTTCACCAACATGCAGTGTTTCCTTGATTGAATTAGCTCTCACACCAATATTTGCGTCTAGAACCTTTGCATTGAGGGCTATCTGAAAATGGCTGTGGCGCTGAAGTTGCCTGTGAATGTGGAGTTGGTGGCATATGAAACCCGCATGTGGAGCATTCGTTTGTGTGGATGCTCTACCAGGTTCATTCCTAGATAATGCACTCAAAGGGCACTAAGCATAGAGTGTGAAAACTGAGTTTCCTTGAGAGCTGCTTGGAAGCCTGATGGTGTGTGAAGTTAGTGAGCCAAATGGAGTTGTTCTCCCACAAGAACCACTCGGCTGATCCTTCTTCAATATGCCCTTCACCAACATGCAGTGTTTCCTTGATTGAATTAGCTCTCACACCAATATTTGCGTCTAGAGCCTTTGCATTGAGGGCTATCTGAAAACGGCTGTGGCGCTGAAGTTGCCTGTGAATGTGGAGTTGGTGGCATGTGAAACCCGCATGTGGAGCATTCGTTTGTGTGGGATGCTCTACCAGGTTCCTTTCACTCCTAGCCATACAAAGGGCACTAAGCATAGAGTGTGAAAACTGAGTTTCCTTGAGAGCTGCTTGAAAGCCTGATGGTGTGTGAAGTTAGTGAGCCAAATGGAGTTGTTCTCCCACAAGAACCACTCGGCTGATCCTTCTTCAATATGCCCTTCACCAACATGCAGTGTTTCCTTGATTGAATTAGCTCTCACACCAATATTTGCGTCTAGAGCCTTTGCATTGAGGGCTATCTGAAAACGGCTGTGGCGCTGAAGTTGCCTGTGAATGTGGAGTTGGTGGCATGTGAAACCCGCATGTGGAGCATTCGTTTGTGTGGGATGCTCTACCAGGTTCATTCCTAGATAATGCACTCAAAGGGCACTAAGCATAGAGTGTGAAAACTGAGTTTCCTTGAGAGCTGCTTGGAAGCCTGATGGTGTGTGAAGTTAGTGAGCCAAATGGAGTTGTTCTCCCACAAGAACCACTCAGCTGATCCTTCTTCAATATGCCCTTCACCAACATGCAGTGGTTCCTTGATTGAATTAGCTCTCACACCAATATTTGCGTCTAGAGCCTTTGCATTGAGGGCTATCTGAAAACGGCTGTGGCGCTGAAGTTGCCTGTGAATGTGGAGTTGGTGGCATGTGAAACCCGCATGTGGAGCATTCGTTTGTGTGGGATGCTCTACCAGGTTCATTCCTAGATAATGCACTCAAGGGGCACTAAGCATAGAGTGTGAAAACTGAGTTTCCTTGAGAGCTGCTTGGAAGCCTGATGGTGTGTGAAGTTAGTGAGCCAAATGGAGTTGTTCTCCCACAAGAACCACTCGGCTGATCCTTCTTCAATATGCCCTTCACCAACATGCAGTGTTTCCTTGATTGAATTAGCTCTCACACCAATATTTGCGTCTAGAGCCTTTGCATTGAGGGCTATCTGAAAACGGCTGTGGCGCTGAAGTTGCCTGTGAATGTGGAGTTGGTGGCATGTGAAACCCGCACGTGGAGCATTCGTTTGTGTGGGATGCTCTACCAGGTTCATTCCTAGATAATGCACTCAAGGGGCACTAAGCATAGAGTATGAGAACTGAGTTTCCTTGAGAGCTGCTTGGAAGCCTGATGGTGTGTGAAGTTAGTGAGCCAAATGGAGTTGTTCTCCCACAAGAACCACTCGGCTGATCCTTCTTCAATATGCCCTTCACCAACATGCAGTGTTTCCTTGATTGAATTAGCTCTCACACCAATATTTGCGTCTAGAGCCTTTGCATTGAGGGCTATCTGAAAACGGCTGTGGCGCTGAAGTTGCCTGAGAATGTGGAGTTGGTGGCATGTGAAACCCGCATGTGGAGCATTCGTTTGTGTGGGATGCTCTACCAGGTTCATTTCATTCCAAGCCATTAAAGGGCACTAAGCATAGAGTGTGAAAACTGAGTTTCCTTGAGAGCTGCTTGGAAGCCTGATGGTGTGTGAAGTTAGTGAGCCAAATGGAGTTTGTTCTCCCACAAGAACCACTCAGCTGATCCTTCTTCAATATGCCCTTCACCAACATGCAGTGTTTCCTTGATTGAATTAGCTCTCACACCAATATTTGCGTCTAGAGCCTTTGCATTGAGGGCTATCTGAAAACGGCTGTGGCGCTGAAGTTGCCTGTGAATGTGGAGTTGGTGGCATGTGAAACCCGCATGTGGAGCATTCGTTTGTGTGGGATGCTCTACCAGGTTCATTTCAGTCCTAGCCATACAAAGGGCACTAAGCATAGAGCGTGAAAACTGAGTTTCCTTGAGAGCTGCTTGGAAGCCTGATGGTGTGTGAAGTTAGTGAGCCAAATGGAGTTGTTCTCCCACAAGAACCACTCGGCTGATCCTTCTTCAATATGCCCTTCACCAACATGCAGTGTTTCCTTGATTGAATTAGCTCTCACACCAATATTTGCGTCTAGAGCCTTTGCATTGAGGGCTATCTGAAAACGGCTGTGGCGCTGAAGTTGCCTGTGAATGTGGAGTTGGTGGCATGTGAAACCCGCATGTGGAGCATTCGTTTGTGTGGGATGCTCTACCAGGTTCATTCCTAGATAATGCACTCAAAGGGCACTAAGCATAGAGTGTGAAACCTGAGTTTCCTTGAGAGCTGCTTGGAAGCCTGATGGTGTGTGAAGTTAGTGAGCCAAATGGAGTTGTTCTCCCACAAGAACCACTCGGCTGATCCTTCTTCAATATGCCCTTCACCAACATGCAGTGTTTCCTTGATTGAATTAGCTCTCACACCAATATTTGCGTCTAGAGCCTTTGCATTGAGGGCTATCTGAAAACGGCTGTGGCGCTGAAGTTGCCTGTGAATGTGGAGTTGGTGGCATGTGAAACCCGCATGTGGAGCATTCGTTTGTGTGGGATGCTCTACCAGGTTCCTTTCAGTCCTAGCCATACAAAGGGCACTAAGCATAGAGTGTGAAAACTGAGTTTCCTTGAGAGCTGCTTGAAAGCCTGATGGTGTGTGAAGTTAGTGAGCCAAATGGAGTTGTTCTCCCACAAGAACCACTCGGCTGATCCTTCTTCAATATGCCCTTCACCAACATGCAGTGTTTTCTTGATTGAATTAGCTCTCACACCAATATTTGCGTCTAGAGCCTTTGCATTGAGGGCTATCTGAAAACGGCTGTGGCGCTGAAGTTGCCTGTGAATGTGGAGTTGGTGGCATGTGAAACCCGCATGTGGAGCATTCGTTTGTGTGGGATGCTCTACCAGGTTCATTCCTAGATAATGTACTCAAAGGGCACTAAGCATAGAGTGTGAAAACTGAGTTTCCTTGAGAGCTGCTTGGAGGCCTGCTGGTGTGTGAAGTTAGTGAGCCAAATGGAGTTGTTCTCCCACAAGAACCACTCAGCTGATCCTTCTTCAATATGCCCTTCACCAACATGCAGTGGTTCCTTGATTGAATTAGCTCTCACACCAATATTTGCGTCTAGAGCCTTTGCATTGAGGGCTATCTGAAAACGGCTGTGGCGCTGAAGATGCCTGTGAATGTGGAGTTGGTGGCATGTGAAACCCGCATGTGGAGCATTCGTTTGTGTGGGATGCTCTACCAGGTTCATTCCTAGATAATGCACTCAAGGGGCACTAAGCATAGAGTGTGAAAACTGAGTTTCCTTGAGAGCTGCTTGGAAGCCTGATGGTGTGTGAAGTTAGTGAGCCAAATGGAGTTGTTCTCCCGCAAGAACCACTCGGCTGATCCTTCTTCAATATGCCCTTCACCAACATGCAGTGTTTCCTTGATTGAATTAGCTCTCACACCAATATTTGTGTCTAGAGCCTTTGCATTGAGGGCTATCTGAAAACGGCTGTGGCGCTGAAGTTGCCTGTGAATGTGGAGTTGGTGGCATGTGAAACCCGCACGTGGAGCATTCGTTTGTGTGGGATGCTCTACCAGGTTCATTCCTAGATAATGCACTCAAGGGGCACTAAGCATAGAGTATGAGAACTGAGTTTCCTTGAGAGCTGCTTGGAAGCCTGATGGTGTGTGAAGTTAGTGAGCCAAATGGAGTTGTTCTCCCACAAGAACCACTCGGCTGATCCTTCTTCAATATGCCCTTCACCAACATGCAGTGTTTCCTTGATTGAATTAGCTCTCACACCAATATTTGCGTCTAGAGCCTTTGCATTGAGGGCTATCTGAAAACGGCTGTGGCGCTGAAGTTGCCTGAGAATGTGGAGTTGGTGGCATGTGAAACCCGCATTTGGAGCATTCGTTTGTGTGGGATGCTCTACCAGGTTCATTTCATTCCAAGCCATTAAAGGGCACTAAGCATAGAGTGTGAAAACTGAGTTTCCTTGAGAGCTGCTTGGAAGCCTGATGGTGTGTGAAGTTAGTGAGCCAAATGGAGTTTGTTCTCCCACAAGAACCACTCAGCTGATCCTTCTTCAATATGCCCTTCACCAACATGCAGTGTTTCCTTGATTGAATTAGCTCTCACACCAATATTTGCGTCTAGAGCCTTTGCATTGAGGGCTATCTGAAAACGGCTGTGGCGCTGAAGTTGCCTGTGAATGTGGAGTTGGTGGCATGTGAAACCCGCATGTGGAGCATTCGTTTGTGTGGGATGCTCTACCAGGTTCATTTCAGTCCTAGCCATACAAAGGGCACTAAGCATAGAGCGTGAAAACTGAGTTTCCTTGAGAGCTGCTTGGAAGCCTGATGGTGTGTGAAGTTAGTGAGCCAAATGGAGTTGTTCTCCCACAAGAACCACTCGGCTGATCCTTCTTCAATATGCCCTTCACCAACATGCAGTGTTTCCTTGATTGAATTAGCTCTCACACCAATATTTGCGTCTAGAGCCTTTGCATTGAGGGCTATCTGAAAACGGCTGTGGCGCTGAAGTTGCCTGTGAATGTGGAGTTGGTGGCATGTGAAACCCGCATGTGGAGCATTCGTTTGTGTGGGATGCTCTACCAGGTTCATTCCTAGATAATGCACTCAAAGGGCACTAAGCATAGAGTGTGAAACCTGAGTTTCCTTGAGAGCTGCTTGGAAGCCTGATGGTGTGTGAAGTTAGTGAGCCAAATGGAGTTGTTCTCCCACAAGAACCACTCGGCTGATCCTTCTTCAATATGCCCTTCACCAACATGCAGTGTTTCCTTGATTGAATTAGCTCTCACACCAATATTTGCGTCTAGAGCCTTTGCATTGAGGGCTATCTGAAAACGGCTGTGGCGCTGAAGTTGCCTGTGAATGTGGAGTTGGTGGCATGTGAAACCCGCATGTGGAGCATTCGTTTGTGTGGGATGCTCTACCAGGTTCCTTTCAGTCCTAGCCATACAAAGGGCACTAAGCATAGAGTGTGAAAACTGAGTTTCCTTGAGAGCTGCTTGAAAGCCTGATGGTGTGTGAAGTTAGTGAGCCAAATGGAGTTGTTCTCCCACAAGAACCACTCGGCTGATCCTTCTTCAATATGCCCTTCACCAACATGCAGTGTTTTCTTGATTGAATTAGCTCTCACACCAATATTTGCGTCTAGAGCCTTTGCATTGAGGGCTATCTGAAAACGGCTGTGGCGCTGAAGTTGCCTGTGAATGTGGAGTTGGTGGCATGTGAAACCCGCATGTGGAGCATTCGTTTGTGTGGGATGCTCTACCAGGTTCATTCCTAGATAATGTACTCAAAGGGCACTAAGCATAGAGTGTGAAAACTGAGTTTCCTTGAGAGCTGCTTGGAGGCCTGCTGGTGTGTGAAGTTAGTGAGCCAAATGGAGTTGTTCTCCCACAAGAACCACTCAGCTGATCCTTCTTCAATATGCCCTTCACCAACATGCAGTGGTTCCTTGATTGAATTAGCTCTCACACCAATATTTGCGTCTAGAGCCTTTGCATTGAGGGCTATCTGAAAACGGCTGTGGCGCTGAAGATGCCTGTGAATGTGGAGTTGGTGGCATGTGAAACCCGCATGTGGAGCATTCGTTTGTGTGGGATGCTCTACCAGGTTCATTCCTAGATAATGCACTCAAGGGGCACTAAGCATAGAGTGTGAAAACTGAGTTTCCTTGAGAGCTGCTTGGAAGCCTGATGGTGTGTGAAGTTAGTGAGCCAAATGGAGTTGTTCTCCCGCAAGAACCACTCGGCTGATCCTTCTTCAATATGCCCTTCACCAACATGCAGTGTTTCCTTGATTGAATTAGCTCTCACACCAATATTTGTGTCTAGAGCCTTTGCATTGAGGGCTATCTGAAAACGGCTGTGGCGCTGAAGTTGCCTGTGAATGTGGAGTTGGTGGCATGTGAAACCCGCATGTGGAGCATTCGTTTGTGTGGGATGCTCTACCAGGTTCATTTCATTCCTAGCCATTAAAGGGCACTAAGCATAGAGTGTGAAAACTGAGTTTCCTTGAGAGCTGCTTGGAAGCCTGATGGTGTGTGAAGTTAGTGAGCCAAATGGAGTTGTTCTCCCACAAGAACCACTCGGCTGATCCTTCTTCAATATGCCCTTCACCAACATGCAGTGTTTCCTTGATTGAATTAGCTCTCACACCAATATTTGCGTCTAGAACCTTTGCATTGAGGGCTATCTGAAAATGGCTGTGGCGCTGAAGTTGCCTGTGAATGTGGAGTTGGTGGCATATGAAACCCGCATGTGGAGCATTCGTTTGTGTGGGATGCTCTACCAGGTTCATTCCTAGATAATGCACTCAAAGGGCACTAAGCATAGAGTGTGAAAACTGAGTTTAATTGAGAGCTGCTTGGAAGCCTGATGGTGTGTGAAGTTAGTGAGCCAAATGGAGTTGTTCTCCCACAAGAACCACTCGGCTGATCCTTCTTCAATATGCCCTTCACCAACATGCAGTGTTTCCTTGATTGAATTAGCTCTCACACCAATATTTGCGTCTAGAGCCTTTGCATTGAGGGCTATCTGAAAACGGCTGTGGCGCTGAAGTTGCCTGTGAATGTGGAGTTGGTGGCATGTGAAACCCGCATGTGGAGCATTCGTTTGTGTGGGATGCTCTACCAGGTTCGTTCCTAGATAATGCACTCAAAGGGCACTAAGCATAGAGTGTGAAAACTGAGTTTCCTTGAGAGCTGCTTGGAGGCCTGATGGTGTGTGAAGTTAGTGAGCCAAATGGAGTTGTTCTCCCACAAGAACCACTCAGCTGATCCTTCTTCAATATGCCCTTCACCAACATGCAGTGGTTCCTTGATTGAATTAGCTCTCACACCAATATTTGCGTCTAGAGCCTTTGCATTGAGGGCTATCTGAAAACGGCTGTGGCGCTGAAGTTGCCTGTGAATGTGGAGTTGGTGGCATGTGAAACCCGCATGTGGAGCATTCGTTTGTGTGGGATGCTCTACCAGGTTCATTCCTAGATAATGCACTCAAGGGGCACTAAGCATAGAGTGTGAAAACTGAGTTTCCTTGAGAGCTGCTTGGAAGCCTGATGGTGTGTGAAGTTAGTGAGCCAAATGGAGTTGTTCTCCCACAAGAACCACTCGGCTGATCCTTCTTCAATATGCCCTTCACCAACATGCAGTGTTTCCTTGATTGAATTAGCTCTCACACCAATATTTGCGTCTAGAGCCTTTGCATTGAGGGCTATCTGAAAACGGCTGTGGCGCTGAAGTTGCCTGAGAATGTGGAGTTGGTGGCATGTGAAACCCGCATGTGGAGCATTCGTTTGTGTGGGATGCTCTACCAGGTTCATTCCTAGATAATGCACTCAAGGGGCACTAAGCATAGAGTATGAGAACTGAGTTTCCTTGAGAGCTGCTTGGAAGCCTGATGGTGTGTGAAGTTAGTGAGCCAAATGGAGTTGTTCTCCCACAAGAACCACTCGGCTGATCCTTCTTCAATATGCCCTTCACCAACATGCAGTGTTTCCTTGATTGAATTAGCTCTCACACCAATATTTGCGTCTAGAGCCTTTGCATTGAGGGCTATCTGAAAACGGCTGTGGCGCTGAAGTTGCCTGAGAATGTGGAGTTGGTGGCATGTGAAACCCGCATGTGGAGCATTCGTTTGTGTGGGATGCTCTACCAGGTTCATTTCATTCCAAGCCATTAAAGGGCACTAAGCATAGAGTGTGAAAACTGAGTTTCCTTGAGAGCTGCTTGGAAGCCTGATGGTGTGTGAAGTTAGTGAGCCAAATGGAGTTTGTTCTCCCACAAGAACCACTCAGCTGATCCTTCTTCAATATGCCCTTCACCAACATGCAGTGTTTCCTTGATTGAATTAGCTCTCACACCAATATTTGCGTCTAGAGCCTTTGCATTGAGGGCTATCTGAAAACGGCTGTGGCGCTGAAGTTGCCTGTGAATGTGGAGTTGGTGGCATGTGAAACCCGCATGTGGAGCATTCGTTTGTGTGGGATGCTCTACCAGGTTCATTTCAGTCCTAGCCATACAAAGGGCACTAAGCATAGAGCGTGAAAACTGAGTTTCCTTGAGAGCTGCTTGGAAGCCTGATGGTGTGTGAAGTTAGTGAGCCAAATGGAGTTGTTCTCCCACAAGAACCACTCGGCTGATCCTTCTTCAATATGCCCTTCACCAACATGCAGTGTTTCCTTGATTGAATTAGCTCTCACACCAATATTTGCGTCTAGAGCCTTTGCATTGAGGGCTATCTGAAAACGCCTGTGGCGCTGAAGTTGCCTGTGAATGTGGAGTTGGTGGCATGTGAAACCCGCATGTGGAGCATTCGTTTGTGTGGGATGCTGTACCAGGTTCATTTCAGTCCTAGCCATACAAAGGGCACTAAGCATAGAGTGTGAAAACTGAGTTTCCTTGAGAGCTGCTTGGAAGCCTGATGGTGTGTGAAGTTAGTGAGCCAAATGGAGTTGTTCTCCCACAAGAACCACTCGGCTGATCCTTCTTCAATATGCCCTTCACCAACATGCAGTGTTTCCTTGATTGAATTAGCTCTCACACCAATATTTGCGTCTAGAGCCTTTGCATTGAGGGCTATCTGAAAACGGCTGTGGCGCTGAAGTTGCCTGTGAATGTGGAGTTGGTGGCATGTGCAACCCGCATGTGGAGCATTCGTTTGTGTGGGATGCTCTACCAGGTTCATTCCTAGATAATGCACTAAAAAGGCACTAAGCATAGAGTGTGAAAACTGAGTTTCCTTGAGAGCTGCTTGGAAGCCTGATGGTGTGTGAAGTTAGTGAGCCAAATGGAGTTGTTCTCCCACAAGAACCACTCAGCTGATCCTTCTTCAATATGCCCTTCACCAACATGCAGTGTTTCCTTGATTGAATTAGCTCTCACACCAATATTTGCGTCTAGAGCCTTTGCATTGAGGGCTATCTGAAAACGGCTGTGGCGCTGAAGTTGCCTGTGAATGTGGAGTTGGTGGCATGTGAAACCCGCATGTGGAGCATTCGTTTGTGTGGGATGCTCTACCAGGTTCATTTCAGTCCTAGCCCTACAAAGGGCACTAAGCATAGAGTGTGAAAAGTGAGTTTCCTTGAGAGCTGCTTGGAAGCCTGATGGTGTGTGAAGTTAGTGAGCCAAATGGAGTTGTTCTCCCACAAGAACCACTCAGCTGATCCTTCTTCAATATGCCCTTCACCAACATGCAGTGTTTCCTTGATTGAATTAGCTCTCACACCAATATTTGCGTCTAGAGCCTTTGCATTGAGGGCTATCTGAAAACGGCTGTGGCGCTGAAGTTGCCTGTGAATGTGGAGTTGGTGGCATGTGAAACCCGCATGTGGAGCATTCGTTTGTGTGGGATGCTCTACCAGGTTCATTTCAGTCCTAGTCATACAAAGGGCACTAAGCATAGAGTGTGAAAAGTGAGTTTCCTTGAGAGCTGCTTGGAAGCCTGATGGTGTGTGAAGTTAGTGAGCCAAATGGAGTTGTTCTCCCACAAGAACCACTCGGCTGATCCTTCTTCAATATGCCCTTCACCAACATGCAGTGTTTCCTTGATTGAATTAGCTCTCACACCAATATTTGCGTCTAGAGCCTTTGCATTGAGGGCTATCTGAAAACAGCTGTTTCGCTGACGTTGCCTGTGAATGTGGAGTTGGTGGCATGTGAAACCCGCATGTGGAGCATTCGTCTGTGTGGGATGCTCTACCAGGTTCATTCCTAGATAATGCACTCAAAGGGCACTAAGCATAGAGTGTGAAAACTGAGTTTCCTTGAGAGCTGCTTGGAGGCCTGATGGTGTGTGAAGTTAGTGAGCCAAATGGAGTTGTTCTCCCACAAGAACCACTCGGCTGATCCTTCTTCAATATGCCCTTCACCAACATGCAGTGTTGCCTTGATTGAATTAGCTCTCACACCAATATTTGCGTCTAGAGCCTTTGCATTGAGGGCTATCTGAAAACGGCTGTGGCGCTCAAGTTGCCTGTGAATGTGGAGTTGGTGGCATGTGAAACCCGCATGTGGAGCATTCGTTTGTGTGGGATGCTCTACCAGGATCATTCCTAGATAATGCACTCAAAGGGCACTAAGCATAGAGTGTGAAAACTGAGTTTCCTTGAGAGCTGCTTGGAAGCCTGATGGTGTGTGAAGTTAGTGAGCCAAATGGAGTTGTTCTCCCACAAGAACCACTCG
Source organism: Ochotona princeps (assembly GCF_030435755.1). Lineage (NCBI taxonomy): Eukaryota > Metazoa > Chordata > Mammalia > Lagomorpha > Ochotonidae > Ochotona > Ochotona princeps. Next base: position 50,070 of record NW_026697082.1, on the reverse strand, counting down.
GCTGATCCTTCTTCAATATGCCCTTCACCAACATGCAGTGTTTCCTTGATTGAATTAGCTCTCACACCAATATTTGCGTCTAGAACCTTTGCATTGAGGGCTATCTGAAAACGGCTGTGGCGCTGAAGTTGCCTGTGAATGTGGAGTTGGTGGCATATGAAACCCGCATGTGGAGCATTCGTTTGTGTGGGATGCTCTACCAGGTTCATTCCTAGATAATGCACTGAAAGGGCACTAAGCATAGAGTGTGAAAACTGAGTTTCCTTGAGAGCTGCTTGGAAGCCTGATGGTGTATGAAGTTAGTGAGCCAAATGGAGTTGTTCTCCCACAAGAACCACTCGGCTGATCCTTCTTCAATATGCCCTTCACCAACATGCAGTGTTTCCTTGATTGAATTAGCTCTCACATCAATATTTGCGTCTAGAGCCTTTGCATTGAGGGCTATCTGAAAACGGCTGTGGCGCTGAAGTTGCCTGTGAATGTGGAGTTGGTGGCATGTGAAACCCGCATGTGGAGCATTCGTTTGTGTGGGATGCTGTACCAGGTTAATTTCAGTCCTAGCCATACAAAGGGCACTAAGCATAGAGTGTGAAAAGTGAGTTTCCTTGAGAGCTGCTTGGAAGCCTGATGGTGTGTGAAGTTAGTGAGCCAAATGGAGTTGTTCTCCCACAAGAACCACTCGGCTGATCCTTCTTCAATATGCCCTTCACCAACATGCAGTGTTTCCTTGATTGAATTAGCTCTCACACCAATATTTGCGTCTAGAGCCTTTGCATTGAGGGCTATCTGAAAACGGCTGTGGCGCTGAAGTTGCCTGTGAATCTGGAGTTGGTGGCATGTGAAACCCGCATGTGGAGCATTCGTTTGTGTGGGATGCTCTACCAGGTTCATTCCTAGATAATGCACTCAAAGGGCACTAAGCATAGAGTGTGAAAACTGAGTTTCCTTGAGAGCTGCTTGGAGGCCTGATGGTGTGTGAAGTTAGTGAGCCAAATGGAGTTGTTCTCCCACAAGAACCACTCAGCTGATCCTTCTTCAATATGCCCTTCACCAACATGCAGTGTTTCCTTGATTGAATTAGCTCTCACACCAATATTTGCGTCTAGAGCCTTTGCATTGAGGGCTATCTGAAAACGGCTGTGGCGCTCAAGTTGCCTGTGAATGTGGAGTTGGTGGCATGTGAAACCCGCATGTGGAGCATTCCTCTGTGTGGGATGCTCTACCAGGATCATTCCTAGATAATGCACTGAAAGGGCACTAAGCATAGAGTGTGAAAACTGAGTTTCCTTGAGAGCTGCTTGGAAGCCTGATGGTGTGTGAAGTTAGTGAGCCAAATGGAGTTGTTCTCCCACAAGAACCACTCTGCTGATCCTTCTTCAATATGCCCTTCACCAACATGCAGTGTTGCCTTGATTGAATTAGCTCTCACACCAATATTTGCGTCTAGAGCCTTTGCATTGAGGGCTATCTGAAAACGGCTGTGGCGCTCAAGTTGCCTGTGAATGTGGAGTTGGTGGCATGTGAAACCCGCATGTGGAGCATTCGTTTGTGTGGGATGCTCTACCAGGATCATTCCTAGATAATGCACTCAAAGGGCACTAAGCATAGAGTGTGAAAACTGAGTTTCCTTGAGAGCTGCTTGGAAGCCTGATGGTGTGTGAAGTTAGTGAGCCAAATGGAGTTGTTCTCCCACAAGAACCACTCGGCTGATCCTTCTTCAATATGCCCTTCACCAACATGCAGTGTTTCCTTGATTGAATTAGCTCTCACACCAATATTTGCGTCTAGAACCTTTGCATTGAGGGCTATCTGAAAACGGCTGTGGCGCTGAAGTTGCCTGTGAATGTGGAGTTGGTGGCATATGAAACCCGCATGTGGAGCATTCGTTTGTGTGGGATGCTCTACCAGGTTCATTCCTAGATAATGCACTGAAAGGGCACTAAGCATAGAGTGTGAAAACTGAGTTTCCTTGAGAGCTGCTTGGAAGCCTGATGGTGTGTGAAGTTAGTGAGCCAAATGGAGTTGTTCTCCCACAAGAACCACTCGGCTGATCCTTCTTCAATATGCCCTTCACCAACATGCAGTGTTTCCTTGATTGAATTAGCTCTCACATCAATATTTGCGTCTAGAGCCTTTGCATTGAGGGCTATCTGAAAACGGCTGTGGCGCTGAAGTTGCCTGTGAATGTGGAGTTGGTGGCATGTGAAACCCGCATGTGGAGCATTCGTTTGTGTGGGATGCTGTACCAGGTTAATTTCAGTCCTAGCCATACAAAGGGCACTAAGCATAGAGTGTGAAAAGTGAGTTTCCTTGAGAGCTGCTTGGAAGCCTGATGGTGTGTGAAGTTAGTGAGCCAAATGGAGTTGTTCTCCCACAAGAACCACTCGGCTGATCCTTCTTCAATATGCCCTTCACCAACATGCAGTGTTTCCTTGATTGAATTAGCTCTCACACCAATATTTGCGTCTAGAGCCTTTGCATTGAGGGCTATCTGAAAACGGCTGTGGCGCTGAAGTTGCCTGTGAATGTGGAGTTGGTGGCATGTGAAACCCGCATGTGGAGCATTCGTTTGTGTGGGATGCTCTACCAGGTTCATTCCTAGATAATGCACTGAAAGGGCACTAAGCATAGAGTGTGAAAACTGAGTTTCCTTGAGAGCTGCTTGGAGGCCTGATGGTGTGTGAAGTTAGTGAGCCAAATGGAGTTGTTCTCCCACAAGAACCACTCAGCTGATCCTTCTTCAATATGCCCTTCACCAACATGCAGTGTTTCCTTGATTGAATTAGCTCTCACACCAATATTTGCGTCTAGAGCCTTTGCATTGAGGGCTATCTGAAAACGGCTGTGGCGCTCAAGTTGCCTGTGAATGTGGAGTTGGTGGCATGTGAAACCCGCATGTGGAGCATTCGTCTGTGTGGGATGCTCTACCAGGATCATTCCTAGATAATGCACTGAAAGGGCACTAAGCATAGAGTGTGAAAACTGAGTTTCCTTGAGAGCTGCTTGGAAGCCTGATGGTGTGTGAAGTTAGTGAGCCAAATGGAGTTGTTCTCCCACAAGAACCACTCTGCTGATCCTTCTTCAATATGCCCTTCACCAACATCCAGTGTTTCCTTGATTGAATTAGCTCTCACACCAATATTTGCGTCTAGAACCTTTGCATTGAGGGCTATCTGAAAACGGCTGTGGCGCTGAAGTTGCCTGTGAATGTGGAGTTGGTGGCATATGAAACCCGCATGTGGAGCCTTCGTTTGTGTGGGATGCTCTACCAGGTTCATTCCTAGATAATGCACTGAAAGGGCACTAAGCATAGAGTGTGAAAACTGAGTTTCCTTGAGAGCTGCTTGGAAGCCTGATGGTGTGTGAAGTTAGTGAGCCAAATGGAGTTGTTCTCCCACAAGAACCACTCGGCTGATCCTTCTTCAATATGCCCTTCACCAACATGCAGTGTTTCCTTGATTGAATTAGCTCTCACACCAATATTTGCGTCTAGAGCCTTTGCATTGAGGGCTATCTGAAAACGGCTGTGGCGCTGAAGTTGCCTGTGAATGTGGAGTTGGTGGCATGTGAAACCCGCATGTGGAGCATTCGTTTGTGTGGGATGCTCTACCAGGTTCATTTCAGCCCTAGCCATACAAAGGGCACTAAGCATAGAGTGTGAAAAGTGAGTTTCCTTGAGAGCTGCTTGGAAGTCTGATGGTGTGTGAAGTTAGTGAGCCAAACGGAGTTGTTCTCCCACAAGAACCACTCGGCTGATCCTTCTTCAATATGCCCTTCACCAACATGCAATGTTTCCTTGATTGAATTAGCTCTCACACCAATATTTGCTTCTAGAGCCTTTGCATTGAGGGCTATATGAAAGCGGCTGTGGCGCTGAAGTTGCCTGTGAATGTGGAGTTGGTGGCATGTGAAACCCGCATGTGGAGCATTCGTTTGTGTGGGATGCTCTACCAGGTTCATTCCTAGATAATGCACTCAAAGGGCACTAAGCATAGAGTGTGAAAACTGAGTTTCCTTGAGCTGCTTGGAAGCCTGATGGTGTGTGAAGTTAGTGAGCCAAATGGAGTTGTTCTCCCACAAGAACCACTCTGCTGATCCTTCTTCAATATGCCCTTCACCAACATGCAGTGTTTCCTTGATTGAATTAGCTCTCACACCAATATTTGCGTCTAGAGCCTTTGCATTGAGGGCTATCTGAAAACGGCTGTGGCGCTGAAGTTGCCTGTGAATGTGGAGTTGGTGGCATGTGAAACCCGCATGTGGAGCATTCGTTTGTGTGGGATGCTCTACCAGGTTCATTCCTAGATAATGCACTCAAAGGGCACTAAGCATAGAGTGTGAAAACTGAGTTTCCTTGAGAGCTGCTTGGAGGCCTGCTGGTGTGTGAAGTTAGTGAGCCAAATGGAGTTGTTCTCCCACAAGAACCACTCAGCTGATCCTTCTTCAATATGCCCTTCACCAACATGCAGTGGTTCCTTGATTGAATTAGCTCTCACACCAATATTTGCGTCTAGAGCCTTTGCATTGAGGGCTATCTGAAAACGGCTGTGGCGCTGAAGATGCCTGTGAATGTGGAGTTGGTGGCATGTGAAACCCGCATGTGGAGCATTCGTTTGTGTGGGATGCTCTACCAGGTTCATTCCTAGATAATGCACTCAAGGGGCACTAAGCATAGAGTATGAAAACTGAGTTTCCTTGAGAGCTGCTTGGAAGCCTGATGGTGTGTGAAGTTAGTGAGCCAAATGGAGTTGTTCTCCCACAAGAACCACTCGGCTGATCCTTCTTCAATATGCCCTTCACCAACATGCAGTGTTTCCTTGATTGAATTAGCTCTCACACCAATATTTGTGTCTAGAGCCTTTGCATTGAGGGCTATCTGAAAACGGCTGTGGCGCTGAAGTTGCCTGTGAATGTGGAGTTGGTGGCATGTGAAACCCGCATGTGGAGCATTCGTTTGTGTGGGATGCTCTACCAGGTTCATTTCATTCCTAGCCATTAAAGGGCACTAAGCATAGAGTGTGAAAACTGAGTTTCCTTGAGAGCTGCTTGGAAGCCTGATGGTGTGTGAAGTTAGTGAGCCAAATGGAGTTGTTCTCCCACAAGAACCACTCGGCTGATCCTTCTTCAATATGCCCTTCACCAACATGCAGTGTTTCCTTGATTGAATTAGCTCTCACACCAATATTTGCGTCTAGAACCTTTGCATTGAGGGCTATCTGAAAATGGCTGTGGCGCTGAAGTTGCCTGTGAATGTGGAGTTGGTGGCATATGAAACCCGCATGTGGAGCATTCGTTTGTGTGGGATGCTCTACCAGGTTCATTCCTAGATAATGCACTCAAAGGGCACTAAGCATAGAGTGTGAAAACTGAGTTTCCTTGAGAGCTGCTTGGAAGCCTGATGGTGTGTGAAGTTAGTGAGCCAAATGGAGTTGTTCTCCCACAAGAACCACTCGGCTGATCCTTCTTCAATATGCCCTTCACCAACATGCAGTGTTTCCCCTTGATTGAATTAGCTCTCACACCAATATTTGCGTCTAGAGCCTTTGCATTGAGGGCTATCTGAAAACGGCTGTGGCGCTGAAGTTGCCTGTGAATGTGGAGTTGGTGGCATGTGAAACCCGCATGTGGAGCATTCGTTTGTGTGGGATGCTCTACCAGGTTCATTTCAGTCCTAGCCATACAAAGGGCACTAAGCATAGAGTGTGAAAACTGAGTTTCCTTGAGAGCTGCTTGAAAGCCTGATGGTGTGTGAAGTTAGTGAGCCAAATGGAGTTGTTCTCCCACAAGAACCACTCGGCTGATCCTTCTTCAATATGCCCTTCACCAACATGCAGTGTTTCCTTGATTGAATTAGCTCTCACACCAATATTTGCGTCTGGAGCCTTTGCATTGAGGGCTATCTGAAAACGGCTGTGGCGCTGAAGTTGCCTGTGAATGTGGAGTTGGTGGCATGTGAAACCCGCATGTGGAGCATTCGTTTGTGTGGGATGCTCTACCAGGTTCATTCCTAGATAATGCACTCAAAGGGCACTAAGCATAGAGTGTGAAAACTGAGTTTCCTTGAGAGCTGCTTGGAGGCCTGATGGTGTGTGAAGTTAGTGAGCCAAATGGAGTTGTTCTCCCACAAGAACCACTCAGCTGATCCTTCTTCAATATGCCCTTCACCAACATGCAGTGGTTCCTTGATTGAATTAGCTCTCACACCAATATTTGCGTCTAGAGCCTTTGCATTGAGGGCTATCTGAAAACGGCTGTGGCGCTGAAGTTGCCTGTGAATGTGGAGTTGGTGGCATGTGAAACCCGCATGTGGAGCATTCGTTTGTGTGGGATGCTCTACCAGGTTCATTCCTAGATAATGCACTCAAGGGGCACTAAGCATAGAGTGTGAAAACTGAGTTTCCTTGAGAGCTGCTTGGAAGCCTGATGGTGTGTGAAGTTAGTGAGCCAAATGGAGTTGTTCTCCCACAAGAACCACTCGGCTGATCCTTCTTCAATATGCCCTTCACCAACATGCAGTGTTTCCTTGATTGAATTAGCTCTCACACCAATATTTGCGTCTAGAGCCTTTGCATTGAGGGCTATCTGAAAACGGCTGTGGCGCTGAAGTTGCCTGTGAATGTGGAGTTGGTGGCATGTGAAACCCGCATGTGGAGCATTCGTTTGTGTGGGATGCTCTACCAGGTTCATTCCTAGATAATGCACTCAAGGGGCACTAAGCATAGAGTATGAGAACTGAGTTTCCTTGAGAGCTGCTTGGAAGCCTGATGGTGTGTGAAGTTAGTGAGCCAAATGGAGTTGTTCTCCCACAAGAACCACTCGGCTGATCCTTCTTCAATATGCCCTTCACCAACATGCAGTGTTTCCTTGATTGAATTAGCTCTCACACCAATATTTGCGTCTAGAGCCTTTGCATTGAGGGCTATCTGAAAACGGCTGTGGCGCTGAAGTTGCCTGAGAATGTGGAGTTGGTGGCATGTGAAACCCGCATGTGGAGCATTCGTTTGTGTGGGATGCTCTACCAGGTTCATTTCATTCCAAGCCATTAAAGGGCACTAAGCATAGAGTGTGAAAACTGAGTTTCCTTGAGAGCTGCTTGGAAGCCTGATGGTGTGTGAAGTTAGTGAGCCAAATGGAGTTTGTTCTCCCACAAGAACCACTCAGCTGATCCTTCTTCAATATGCCCTTCACCAACATGCAGTGTTTCCTTGATTGAATTAGCTCTCACACCAATATTTGCGTCTAGAACCTTTGCATTGAGGGCTATCTGAAAACGGCTGTGGCGCTGAAGTTGCCTGTGAATGTGGAGTTGGTGGCATGTGAAACCCGCATGTGGAGCATTCGTTTGTGTGGGATGCTCTACCAGGTTCATTTCAGTCCTAGCCATAGAAAGGGCACTAAGCATAGAGCGTGAAAACTGAGTTTCCTTGAGAGCTGCTTGGAAGCCTGATGGTGTGTGAAGTTAGTGAGCCAAATGGAGTTGTTCTCCCACAAGAACCACTCGGCTGATCCTTCTTCAATATGCCCTTCACCAACATGCAGTGTTTCCTTGATTGAATTAGCTCTCACACCAATATTTGCGTCTGGAGCCTTTGCATTGAGGGCTATCTGAAAACGGCTGTGGCGCTGAAGTTGCCTGTGAATGTGGAGTTGGTGGCATGTGAAACCCGCATGTGGAGCATTCGTTTGTGTGGGATGCTCTACCAGGTTCATTCCTAGATAATGCACTCAAAGGGCACTAAGCATAGAGTGTGAAAACTGAGTTTCCTTGAGAGCTGCTTGGAGGCCTGATGGTGTGTGAAGTTAGTGAGCCAAATGGAGTTGTTCTCCCACAAGAACCACTCAGCTGATCCTTCTTCAATATGCCCTTCACCAACATGCAGTGGTTCCTTGATTGAATTAGCTCTCACACCAATATTTGCGTCTAGAGCCTTTGCATTGAGGGCTATCTGAAAACGGCTGTGGCGCTGAAGTTGCCTGTGAATGTGGAGTTGGTGGCATGTGAAACCCGCATGTGGAGCATTCGTTTGTGTGGGATGCTCTACCAGGTTCATTCCTAGATAATGCACTCAAGGGGCACTAAGCATAGAGTGTGAAAACTGAGTTTCCTTGAGAGCTGCTTGGAAGCCTGATGGTGTGTGAAGTTAGTGAGCCAAATGGAGTTGTTCTCCCACAAGAACCACTCGGCTGATCCTTCTTCAATATGCCCTTCACCAACATGCAGTGTTTCCTTGATTGAATTAGCTCTCACACCAATATTTGCGTCTAGAGCCTTTGCATTGAGGGCTATCTGAAAACGGCTGTGGCGCTGAAGTTGCCTGTGAATGTGGAGTTGGTGGCATGTGAAACCCGCATGTGGAGCATTCGTTTGTGTGGGATGCTCTACCAGGTTCATTCCTAGATAATGCACTCAAGGGGCACTAAGCATAGAGTATGAGAACTGAGTTTCCTTGAGAGCTGCTTGGAAGCCTGATGGTGTGTGAAGTTAGTGAGCCAAATGGAGTTGTTCTCCCACAAGAACCACTCGGCTGATCCTTCTTCAATATGCCCTTCACCAACATGCAGTGTTTCCTTGATTGAATTAGCTCTCACACCAATATTTGCGTCTAGAGCCTTTGCATTGAGGGCTATCTGAAAACGGCTGTGGCGCTGAAGTTGCCTGAGAATGTGGAGTTGGTGGCATGTGAAACCCGCATGTGGAGCATTCGTTTGTGTGGGATGCTCTACCAGGTTCATTTCATTCCAAGCCATTAAAGGGCACTAAGCATAGAGTGTGAAAACTGAGTTTCCTTGAGAGCTGCTTGGAAGCCTGATGGTGTGTGAAGTTAGTGAGCCAAATGGAGTTTGTTCTCCCACAAGAACCACTCAGCTGATCCTTCTTCAATATGCCCTTCACCAACATGCAGTGTTTCCTTGATTGAATTAGCTCTCACACCAATATTTGCGTCTAGAACCTTTGCATTGAGGGCTATCTGAAAACGGCTGTGGCGCTGAAGTTGCCTGTGAATGTGGAGTTGTTGGTGGCATGTGAAACCCGCATGTGGAGCATTCGTTTGTGTGGGATGCTCTACCAGGTTCATTTCAGTCCTAGCCATAGAAAGGGCACTAAGCATAGAGCGTGAAAACTGAGTTTCCTTGAGAGCTGCTTGGAAGCCTGATGGTGTGTGAAGTTAGTGAGCCAAATGGAGTTGTTCTCCCACAAGAACCACTCGGCTGATCCTTCTTCAATATGCCCTTCACCAACATGCAGTGTTTCCTTGATTGAATTAGCTCTCACACCAATATTTGCGTCTAGAGCCTTTGCATTGAGGGCTATCTGAAAACGGCTGTGGCGCTGAAGTTGCCTGTGAATGTGGAGTTGGTGGCATGTGAAACCCGCATGTGGAGCATTCGTTTGTGTGGGATGCTGTACCAGGTTCATTTCAGTCCTAGCCATACAAAGGGCACTAAGCATAGAGTGTGAAAACTGAGTTTCCTTGAGAGCTGCTTGGAAGCCTGATGGTGTGTGAAGTTAGTGAGCCAAATGGAGTTGTTCTCCCACAAGAACCACTCGGCTGATCCTTCTTCAATATGCCCTTCACCAACATGCAGTGTTTCCTTGATTGAATTAGCTCTCACACCAATATTTGCGTCTAGAGCCTTTGCATTGAGGGCTATCTGAAAACGGCTGTGGCGCTGAAGTTGCCTGTGAATCTGGAGTTGGTGGCATGTGCAACCCGCATGTGGAGCATTCGTTTGTGTGGGATGCTCTACCAGGTTCATTCCTAGATAATGCACTAAAAAGGCACTAAGCATAGAGTGTGAAAACTGAGTTTCCTTGAGAGCTGCTTGGAAGCCTGATGGTGTGTGAAGTTAGTGAGCCAAATGGAGTTGTTCTCCCACAAGAACCACTCAGCTGATCCTTCTTCAATATGCCCTTCACCAACATGCAGTGTTTCCTTGATTGAATTAGCTCTCACACCAATATTTGCGTCTAGAGCCTTTGCATTGAGGGCTATCTGAAAACGGCTGTGGCGCTGAAGTTGCCTGTGAATGTGGAGTTGGTGGCATGTGAAACCCGCATGTGGAGCATTCGTTTGTGTGGGATGCTCTACCAGGTTCATTTCAGTCCTAGCCATACAAAGGGCACTAAGCATAGAGTGTGAAAACTGAGTTTCCTTGAGAGCTGCTTGGAAGCCTGATGGTGTGTGAAGTTAGTGAGCCAAATGGAGTTGTTCTCCCACAAGAACCACTCAGCTGATCCTTCTTCAATATGCCCTTCACCAACATGCAGTGTTTCCTTGATTGAATTAGCTCTCACACCAATATTTGCGTCTAGAGCCTTTGCATTGAGGGCTATCTGAAAACGGCTGTGGCGCTGAAGTTGCCTGTGAATGTGGAGTTGGTGGCATGTGAAACCCGCATGTGGAGCATTCGTTTGTGTGGGATGCTCTACCAGGTTCATTTCAGTCCTAGTCATACAAAGGGCACTAAGCATAGAGTGTGAAAAGTGAGTTTCCTTGAGAGCTGCTTGGAAGCCTGATGGTGGTGTGAAGTTAGTGAGCCAAATGGAGTTGTTCTCCCACAAGAACCACTCGGCTGATCCTTCTTCAATATGCCCTTCACCAACAAGCAGTGTTTCCTTGATTGAATTAGCTCTCACACCAATATTTGCGTCTAGAGCCTTTGCATTGAGGGCTATCTGAAAACGGCTGTGGCGCTGAAGTTGCCTGTGAATGTGGAGTTGGTGGCATGTGAAACCCGCATGTGGAGCATTCGTTTGTGTGGATGCTCTACCAGGTTCATTCCTAGATAATGTTGTCAAAGGGCACTAAGCATAGAGTGTGAAAACTGAGTTTCCTTGAGAGCTGCTTGGAAGCCTGATGGTGTGTGAAGTTAGTGAGCCAAATGGAGTTGTTCTCCCACAAGAACCACTCGGCTGATCCTTCTTCAATATGCCCTCACCGACATGCAGTGTTTCCTTGATTGAATTAGCTCTCACACCAATATTTGCGTCTAGAGCCTTTGCATTGAGGGCTATCTGAAAACGGCTGTGGCGCTGAAGTTGCCTGTGAATGTGGAGTTGGTGGCAGTGAATGTGGAGTTGGTGGCATGTGAAACCCGCATGTGGAGCATTCGTTTGTGTGGGATGCTCTACCAGGTTCATTTCAGTCCCAGCCATTAAAGGGCACTAAGTATAGAGTGTGAAAACTGAGTTTCCTTTATAGCTGCTTGGAAGCCTGATGGTGTGTGAAGTTAGTGAGCCAAATGGAGTTGTTCTCCCACAAGAACCACTCGGCTGATCCTTCTTCAATATGCCCCTTCACCAACATGCAGTGTTTCCTTGATTGAATTAGCTCTCACACCAATATTTGCGTCTAGAGCCTTTGCATTGAGGGCTATCTGAAAACAGCTGTTTCGCTGACGTTGCCTGTGAATGTGGAGTTGGTGGCATGTGAAACCCGCATGTGGAGCATTCGTTTGTGTGGGATGCTCTACCAGGTTCATTCCTAGATAATGCACTCAAAGGGCACTAAGCATAGAGTGTGAAAACTGAGTTTCCTTGAGAGCTGCTTGGAGGCCTGATGGTGTGTGAAGTTAGTGAGCCAAATGGAGTTGTTCTCCCACAAGAACCACTCGGCTGATCCTTCTTCAATATGCCCTTCACCAACATGCAGTGTTGCCTTGATTGAATTAGCTCTCACACCAATATTTGCGTCTAGAGCCTTTGCATTGAGGGCTATCTGAAAACGGCTGTGGCGCTGAAGTTGCCTGTGAATGTGGAGTTGGTGGCATGTGAAACCCGCATGTGGAGCATTCGTTTGTGTGGGATGCTCTACCAGGATCATTCCTAGATAATGCACTCAAAGGGCACTAAGCATAGAGTGTGAAAACTGAGTTTCCTTGAGAGCTGCTTGGAAGCCTGATGGTGTGTGAAGTTAGTGAGCCAAATGGAGTTGTTCTCCCACAAGAACCACTCGGCTGATCCTTCTTCAATATGCCCTTCACCAACATGCAGTGTTTCCTTGATTGAATTAGCTCTCACACCAATATTTGCGTCTAGAACCTTTGCATTGAGGGCTATCTGAAAACGGCTGTGGCGCTGAAGTTGCCTGTGAATGTGGAGTTGGTGGCATATGAAACCCGCATGTGGAGCATTCGTTTGTGTGGGATGCTCTACCAGGTTCATTCCTAGATAATGCACTGAAAGGGCACTAAGCATAGAGTGTGAAAACTGAGTTTCCTTGAGAGCTGCTTGGAAGCCTGATGGTGTGTGAAGTTAGTGAGCCAAATGGAGTTGTTCTCCCACAAGAACCACTCGGCTGATCCTTCTTCAATATGCCCTTCACCAACATGCAGTGTTTCCTTGATTGAATTAGCTCTCACATCAATATTTGCGTCTAGAGCCTTTGCATTGAGGGCTATCTGAAAACGGCTGTGGCGCTGAAGTTGCCTGTGAATCTGGAGTTGGTGGCATGTGAAACCCGCATGTGGAGCATTCGTTTGTGTGGGATGCTGTACCAGGTTAATTTCAGTCCTAGCCATACAAAGGGCACTAAGCATAGAGTGTGAAAAGTGAGTTTCCTTGAGAGCTGCTTGGAAGCCTGATGGTGTGTGAAGTTAGTGAGCCAAATGGAGTTGTTCTCCCACAAGAACCACTCGGCTGATCCTTCTTCAATATGCCCTTCACCAACATGCAGTGTTTCCTTGATTGAATTAGCTCTCACACCAATATTTGCGTCTAGAGCCTTTGCATTGAGGGCTATCTGAAAACGGCTGTGGCGCTGAAGTTGCCTGTGTATCTGGAGTTGGTGGCATGTGAAACCCGCATGTGGAGCATTCGTTTGTGTGGGATGCTCTACCAGGTTCATTCCTAGATAATGCACTCAAAGGGCACTAAGCATAGAGTGTGAAAACTGAGTTTCCTTGAGAGCTGCTTGGAGGCCTGATGGTGTGTGAAGTTAGTGAGCCAAATGGAGTTGTTCTCCCACAAGAACCACTCAGCTGATCCTTCTTCAATATGCCCTTCACCAACATGCAGTGTTTCCTTGATTGAATTAGCTCTCACACCAATATTTGCGTCTAGAGCCTTTGCATTGAGGGCTATCTGAAAACGGCTGTGGCGCTCAAGTTGCCTGTGAATGTGGAGTTGGTGGCATGTGAAACCCGCATGTGGAGCATTCGTCTGTGTGGGATGCTCTACCAGGATCATTCCTAGATAATGCACTGAAAGGGCACTAAGCATAGAGTGTGAAAACTGAGTTTCCTTGAGAGCTGCTTGGAAGCCTGATGGTGTGTGAAGTTAGTGAGCCAAATGGAGTTGTTCTCCCACAAGAACCACTCTGCTGATCCTTCTTCAATATGCCCTTCACCAACATGCAGTGTTTCCTTGATTGAATTAGCTCTCACACCAATATTTGCGTCTAGAACCTTTGCATTGAGGGCTATCTGAAAACGGCTGTGGCGCTGAAGTTGCCTGTGAATGTGGAGTTGGTGGCATGTGAAACCCGCATGTGGAGCATTCGTTTGCGTGGGATGCTCTACCAGGTTCATTCCTAGATAATGCACTGAAAGGGCACTAAGCATAGAGTGTGAAAACTGAGTTTCCTTGAGAGCTGCTTGGAAGCCTGATGGTGTGTGAAGTTAGTGAGCCAAATGGAGTTGTTCTCCACAAGAACCACTCGGCTGATCCTTCTTCAATATGCCCTTCACCAACATGCAGTGTTTCCTTGATTGAATTAGCTCTCACACCAATATTTGCGTCTAGAGCCTTTGCATTGAGGGCTATCTGAAAACGGCTGTGGCGCTGAAGTTGCCTGTGAATGTGGAGTTGGTGGCATGTGAAACCCGCATGTGGAGCATTCGTTTGTGTGGGATGCTCTACCAGGTTCATTTCAGCCCTAGCCATACAAAGGGCACTAAGCATAGAGTGTGAAAAGTGAGTTTCCTTGAGAGCTGCTTGGAAGTCTGATGGTGTGTGAAGTTAGTGAGCCAAACGGAGTTGTTCTCCCACAAGAACCACTCGGCTGATCCTTCTTCAATATGCCCTTCACCAACATGCAATGTTTCCTTGATTGAATTAGCTCTCACACCAATATTTGCTTCTAGAGCCTTTGCATTGAGGGCTATCTGAAAACGGCTGTGGCGCTGAAGTTGCCTGTGAATGTGGAGTTGGTGGCATGTGAAACCCGCATGTGGAGCATTCGTTTGTGTGGGATGCTCTACCAGGTTCATTCCTAGATAATGCACTGAAAGGGCACTAAGCATAGAGTGTGAAAACTGAGTTTCCTTGAGAGCTGCTTGGAAGCCTGATGGTGTGTGAAGTTAGTGAGCCAAATGGAGTTGTTCTCCCACAAGAACCACTCTGCTGATCCTTCTTCAATATGCCCTTCACCAACATGCAGTGTTTCCTTGATTGAATTAGCTCTCACACCAATATTTGCGTCTAGAGCCTTTGCATTGAGGGCTATCTGAAAACGGCTGTGGCGCTGAAGTTGCCTGTGAATGTGGAGTTGGTGGCATGTGAAACCCGCATGTGGAGCATTCGTTTGTGTGGGATGCTCTACCAGGTTCATTTCAGCCCTAGCCATACAAAGGGCACTAAGCATAGAGTGTGAAAAGTGAGTTTCCTTGAGAGCTGCTTGGAAGCCTGATGGTGTGTGAAGTTAGTGAGCCAAACGGAGTTGTTCTCCCACAAGAACCACTCGGCTGATCCTTCTTCAATATGCCCTTCACCAACATGCAATGTTTCCTTGATTGAATTAGCTCTCACACCAATATTTGCGTCTAGAGCCTTTGCATTGAGGGCTATCTGAAAACGGCTGTGGCGCTGAAGTTGCCTGTGAATGTGGAGTTGGTGGCATGTGAAACCCGCATGTGGAGCATTCGTTTGTGTGGGATGCTCTACCAGGTTCATTACATTCCTAGCCATAGAAAGGGCACTAAGCATAGAGCGTGAAAACTGAGTTTCCTTGAGAGCTGCTTGGAAGCCTGATGGTGTGTGAAGTTAGTGAGCCAAATGGAGTTGTTCTCCCACAAGAACCACTCGGCTGATCCTTCTTCAATATGCCCTTCACCAACATGCAGTGTTTCCTTGATTGAATTAGCTCTCACACCAATATTTGCGTCTAGAGCCTTTGCATTGAGGGCTATCTGAAAACGGCTGTGGCGCTGAAGTTGCCTGTGAATGTGGAGTTGGTGGCATGTGAAACCCGCATGTGGAGCATTCGTTTGTGTGGGATGCTCTACCAGGTTCATTTCAGTCCTAGCCATACAAAGGGGCACTAAGCATAGAGTGTGAAAAGTGAGTTTCCTTGAGAGCTGCTTGGAAGCCTGATGGTGTGTGAAGTTAGTGAGCCAAACGGAGTTGTTCTCCCACAAGAACCACTCGGCTGATCCTTCTTCAATATGCCCTTCACCAACATGCAATGTTTCCTTGATTGAATTAGCTCTCACACCAATATTTGCGTCTAGAGCCTTTGCATCGAGGGCTATCTGAAAACGGCTGTGGCGCTGAAGTTGCCTGTGAATGTGGAGTTGGTGGCATGTGAAACCCGCATGTGGAGCATTCGTTTGTGTGGGATGCTCTACCAGGTTCATTCCTAGATAATGCACTCAAAGGGCACTAAGCATAGAGTGTGAAGATTGAGTTTCCTTGAGAGCTGCTTGGAAGCCTGATGGTGTGTGAAGTTAGTGAGCCAAATGGAGTTGTTCTCCCACAAGAACCACTCGGCTGATCCTTCTTCAATATGCCCTTCACCAACATGCAGTGTTTCCTTGATTGAATTAGCTCTCACACCAATATTTGCGTCTAGAGCCTTTGCATTGAGGGCTATCTGAAAACGGCTGTGGCGCTGAAGTTGCCTGTGAATGTGGAGTTGGTGGCATGTGAAACCCGCATGTGGAGCATTCGTTTGTGTGGGATGCTCTACCAGGTTCATTTCAGTCCTAGCCATACAAAGGGCACTAAGCATAGAGTGTGAAAAGTGAGTTTCCTTGAGAGCTGCTTGGAAGCCTGATGGTGTGTGAAGTTAGTGAGCCAAATGGAGTTGTTCTCCCACAAGAACCACTCGGCTGATCCTTCTTCAATATGCCCTTCACCAACATGCAATGTTTCCTTGATTGAATTAGCTCTCACACCAATATTTGCATCTAGAGCCTTTGCATTGAGGGCTATCTGAAAACGGCTGTGGCGCTGAAGTTGCCTGTGAATGTGGAGTTGGTGGCATGTGAAACCCGCATGTGGAGCATTCGTTTGTGTGGGATGCTCTACCAGGTTCATTTCAGTCCTAGCCATACAAAGGGCACTAAGCATAGAGTGTGAAAAGTGAGTTTCCTTGAGAGCTGCTTGGAAGCCTGATGGTGTGTGAAGTTAGTGAGCCAAATGGAGTTGTTCTCCCACAAGAACCACTCGGCTGATCCTTCTTCAATATGCCCTTCACCAACATGCAATGTTTCCTTGATTGAATTAGCTCTCACACCAATATTTGCATCTAGAGCCTTTGCATTGAGGGCTATCTGAAAACGGCTGTGGCGCTGAAGTTGCCTGTGAATGTGGAGTTGGTGGCATGTGAAACCCGCATGTGGAGCATTCGTTTGTGTGGGATGCTCTACCAGGTTCATATTCCTAGATAATGCACTCAAAGGGCACTAAGCATAGAGCGTGAAAACTGAGTTTCCTTGAGAGCTGCTTGGAAGCCTGATGGTGTGTGAAGTTAGTGAGCCAAATGGAGTTGTTCTCCCACAAGAACCACTCGGCTGATCCTTCTTCAATATGTCCTTCACAAACATGCAGTGTTTCCTTGATTGAATAATCCCCTACACCAATATTTGCATCTAGAGCCTTTGCATTGAGGGCTATCTGAAAACAGCTGTGGCGCTGAAGTTGCCTGTGAATGTGGAGTTGGTGGCATGTGAAACCCGCATGTGGAGCATTCGTTTGTGTGGGATGCTCTACCAGGTTCATTTCAGTCCTAGCCATACAAAGGGCACTAAGCATAGTGCGTGAAAACTGAGTTTCCTTGAGAGCTGCTTGGAAGCCTGATGGTGTGTGAAGTTAGTGAGCCAAATGGAGTTGTTCTCCCACAAGAACCACTCGGCTGATCCTTCTTCAATATGCCCTTCACCAACATGCAGTGTTTCCTTGATTGAATTAGCTCTCACACCAATATTTGCGTCTAGAGCCTTTGCATTGAGGGCTATCTGAAAACGGCTGTGGCGCTGAAGTTGCCTGTGAATGTGGAGTTGGTGGCATGTGAAACCCGCATGTGGAGCATTCGTTTGTGTGGGATGCTCTACCAGGTTCATTCCTAGATAATGCACTCAAAGGGCACTAAGCATAGAGTGTGAAGATTGAGTTTCCTTGAGAGCTGCTTGGAAGCCTGATGGTGTGTGAAGTTAGTGAGCAAAATGGAGTTGTTCTCCCACAAGAACCACTCGGCTGATCCTTCTTCAATATGCCCTTCACCAACATGCAGTGTTCCCATGATTGAATTAGCTCTCACACCAATATGTGCGTCTAGAGCCTTTGCATTGAGGGCTATCTGAAAACGGCTGTGGCGCTGAAGTTGCCTGTGAATGTGGAGTTGGTGGCATGTGAAACCTGCATGTGGAGCATTCGTTTGTGTGGGATGCTCTACCAGGTTCATTTCATTCCTAGCAATACAAAGGGCACTAAGCATAGACTGTGAAAACTGAGTTTCCTTGAGAGCTGCTTGGAAGCCTGATGGTGTGTGAAGTTAGTGAGCCAAATGGAGTTGTTCTCCCACAAGAACCACTCGGCTGATCCTTCTTCAATATGCCCTTCACCAACATGCAGTGTTTCCTTGATTGAATTAGCTCTCACACCAATATTTGCATCTAGAGCCTTTGCATTGAGGGCTATCTGAAAACGGCTGTGGCGCTGAAGTTGCCTGTGAATGTGGAGTTGGTGGCATGTGAAACCCGCATGTGGAGCATTCGTTTGTGTGGGATGCTCTACCAGGTTCATTCCTAGATAATGCACTGAAAGGGCACTAAGCATAGAGTGTGAAAACTGAGTTTCCTTGAGAGCTGCTTGGAAGCCTGATGGTGTGTGAAGTTAGTGACCCAAATGGAGTTGTTCTCCCACAAGAACCACTCGGCTGATCCTTCTTCAATATGCCCTTCACCAACATGCAGTGTTTCCTTGATTGAATTAGCTCTCACACCAATATTTGCGTCTAGAGCCTTTGCATTGAGGGCTATCTGAAAACAGCTGTGGCGCTGAAGTTGCCTGTGAATGTGGAGTTGGTGGCATGTGAAACCCGCATGTGGAGCATTCGTTTGTGTGGGATGCTCTACCAGGTTCATTCCTAGATAATGCACTCAACGGGCACTAAGCATAGAGTGTGAAAACTGAGCTTCCTTGAGAGCTGCTTGGAAGCCTGATGGTGTGTGAAGTTAGTGAGCCAAATGGAGTTGTTCTCCCACAAGAACCACTAGGCTGATTCTTCTTCAATATGCCCTTCACCAACATGCAGTGTTTCCTTGATTGAATTAGCTCTCACACCAATATTTGCGTCTAGAGCCTTTGCATTGAGGGCTATCTGAAAACGGCTGTGGCGCTGAAGTTGCCTGTGAATGTGGAGTTGGTGGCATGTGAAACCCGCATGTGGAGCATTCGTTTGTGTGGGATGCTCTACCAGGTTCATTTCAGTCCTAGCCATACAAAGGGCACTAAGCATAGAGTGTGAAAACTGAGTATCCTTGAGAGCTGCTTGGAAGCCTGATGGTGTGTGAAGTTAGTGAGCCAAATGGAGTTGTTCTCCCACAAGAACCACTCGGCTGATCCTTCTTCAATATGCCCTTCACCAACATGCAGTGTTCCCTTGATTGAATTAGCTCTCACACCAATATTTGCGTCTAGAGCCTTTGCATTGAGGGCTATCTGAAAACGGCTGTGGCGCTGAAGTTGCCTGTGAATGTGGAGTTGGTGGCATGTGAAACCCGCATGTGGAGCATTCGTTTGTGTGGGATGCTCTACCAGGTTCATTTCATTCCTAGCAATACAAAGGGCACTAAGCATAGACTGTGAAAACTGAGTTTCCTTGAGAGCTGCTTGGAAGCCTGATGGTGTGTGAAGTTAGTGAGCCAAATGGAGTTGTTCTCCCACAAGAACCACTCGGCTGATTCTTCTTCAATATGCCCTTCACCAACATGCAGTGTTTCCTTGATTGAATTAGCTCTCACACCAATATTTGCGTCTAGAGCCTTTGCATTGAGGGCTATCTGAAAACGGCTGTGGCGCTGAAGTTGCCTGTGAATGTGGAGTTGGTGGCATGTGAAACCCGCATGTGGAGCATTCGTTTGTGTGGGATGCTCTACCAGGTTCATTCCTAGATAATGCACTCAAAGGGCACTAAGCATAGAGTGTGAAGATTGAGTTTCCTTGAGAGCTGCTTGGAAGCCTGATGGTGTGTGAAGTTAGTGAGCAAAATGGAGTTCTTCTCCCACAAGAACCACTCGGCTGATCCTTCTTCAATATGCCCTTCACCAACATGCAGTGTTCCCATGATTGTATTAGCTCTCACACAAATATGTGCGTCTAGAGCCTTTGCATTGAGGGCTATCGGAAAACGGCTGTGGCGCTGAAGTTGCCTGTGAATGTGGAGTTGGTGGCATGTGAAACCCGCATGTGGAGCATTCGTTTGTGTGGGATGCTCTACCAGGTTCATTTCATTCCTAGCAATACAAAGGGCACTAAGCATAGACTGTGAAAACTGAGTTTCCTTGAGAGCTGCTTGGAAGCCTGATGGTGTGTGAAGTTAGTGAGCCAAATGGAGTTCTTCTCCCACAAGAACCACTCGGCTGATCCTTCTTCAATATGCCCTTCACCAACATGCAGTGTTTCCTTGATTGAATTAGCTCTCACACCAATATTTGCATCTAGAGCCTTTGCATTGAGGGCTATCTGAAAACGGCTGTGGCGCTGAAGTTGCCTGTGAATGTGGAGTTGGTGGCATGTGAAACCCGCATGTGGAGCATTCGTTTGTGTGGGATGCTCTACCAGGTTCATTCCTAGATAATGCACTCAAAGGGCACTAAGCATAGAGTGTGAAAACTGAGTTTCCTTGAGAGCTGCTTGGAAGCCTGATGGTGTGTGAAGTTAGTGACCCAAATGGAGTTGTTCTCCCACAAGAACCACTCGGCTGATCCTTCTTCAATATGCCCTTCACCAACATGCAGTGTTTCCTTGATTGAATTAGCTCTCACACCAATATTTGCGTCTAGAGCCTTTGCATTGAGGGCTATCTGAAAACAGCTGTGGCGCTGAAGTTGCCTGTGAATGTGGAGTTGGTGGCATGTGAAACCCGCATGTGGAGCATTCGTTTGTGTGGGATGCTCTACCAGGTTCATTCCTAGATAATGCACTCAACGGGCACTAAGCATAGAGTGTGAAAACTGAGCTTCCTTGAGAGCTGCTTGGAAGCCTGATGGTGTGTGAAGTTAGTGAGCCAAATGGAGTTGTTCTCCCACAAGAACCACTAGGCTGATTCTTCTTCAATATGCCCTTCACCAACATGCAGTGTTTCCTTGATTGAATTAGCTCTCACACCAATATTTGCGTCTAGAGCCTTTGCATTGAGGGCTATCTGAAAACGGCTGTGGCGCTGAAGTTGCCTGTGAATGTCGAGTTGGTGGCATGTGAAACCCGCATGTGGAGCATTCGTTTGTGTGGGATGCTCTACCAGGTTCATTTCAGTCCTAGCCATACAAAGGGCACTAAGCATAGAGCGTGAAAACTGAGTATCCTTGAGAGCTGCTTGGAAGCCTGATGGTGTGTGAAGTTAGTGAGCCAAATGGAGTTGTTCTCCCACAAGAACCACTCGGCTGATCCTTCTTCAATATGCCCTTCACCAACATGCAGTGTTTCCTTGATTGAATTAGCTCTCACACCAATATTTGCGTCTAGATCCTTTGCATTGAGGGCTATCTGAAAACGGCTGTGGCGCTGAAGTTGCCTGTGAATGTGGAGTTGGTGGCATGTGAAACCCGCATTTGGAGCATTCGTTTGTGTGGAATGCTCTACCAGGTTCATTTCAGTCCTAGCCATACAAAGGGCACTAAGCATAGACTGTGAAAACTGAGTTTCCTTGAGAGCTGCTTGGAAGCCTGATGGTGTGTGAAGTTAGTGAGCCAAATGGAGTTGTTCTCCCACAAGAACCACTCGGCTGATCCTTCTTCAATATGCCCTTCACCAACATGCAGTGTTTCCTTGATTGAATTAGCTCTCACCCCAATATTTGCATCTAGATCCTTTGCATTGAGGGCTATCTGAAAACGGCTGTGGCGCTGAAGTTGCCTGTGAATGTGGAGTTGGTGGCATGTGGAACCCGCATGTGGAGCATTCGTTTGTGTGGGATGCTCTACCAGGTTCATTCCTAGATAATGCACTGAAAGGGCACTAAGCATAGAGTGTGAAAACTGAGTTTCCTTGAGAGCTGCTTGGAAGCCTGATGGTGTGTGAAGTTAGTGAGCCAAATGGAGTTGTTCTCCCACAAGAACCACTCGGCTGATTCTTCTTCAATATGCCCTTCACCAACATGCAGTGTTTCCTTGATTGTATTAGCTCTCACACCAATATGTGCGTCTAGAGCCTTTGCATTGAGGGCTATCGGAAAACGGCTGTGGCGCTGAAGTTGCCTGTGAATGTGGAGTTGGTGGCATGTGAAACCCGCATGTGGAGCATTCGTTTGTGTGGGATGCTCTACCAGGTTCATTTCATTCCTAGCAATACAAAGGGCACTAAGCATAGAGTGTGAAAAGTGAGTTTCCTTGAGAGCTGCTTGGAAGCCTGATGGTGTGTGAAGTTAGTGAGCCAAATGGAGTTGTTTTCCCACAAGAACCACTCGGCTGATCCTTCTTCAATATGCCCTTCACCAACATGCAGTGTTTCCTTGATTGAATTAGCTCTCACACCAATATTTGCATCTAGAGCCTTTGCATTGAGGGCTATCTGAAAACGGCTGTGGCGCTGAAGTTGCCTGTGAATGTGGAGTTGGTGGCATGTGAAACCCGCATGTGGAGCATTCGTTTGTGTGGGATGCTCTACCAGGTTCATTCCTAGATAATGCACTGAAAGGGCACTAAGCATAGAGTGTGAAAAGTGAGTTTCCTTGAGAGCTGCTTGGAAGCCTGATGGTGTGTGAAGTTAGTGAGCCAAATGGAGTTGTTCTCCCACAAGAACCACTCGGCTGATCCTTCTTCAATATGCCCTTCACCAACATGCAGTGTTTCCTTGATTGAATTAGCTCTCACACCAATATTTGCGTCTAGAGCCTTTGCATTGAGGGCTATCTGAAAACAGCTGTGGCGCTGAAGTTGCCTGTGAATGTGGAGTTGGTGGCATGTGAAACCCGCATGTGGAGCATTCGTTTGTGTGGGATGCTCTACCAGGTTCATTCCTAGATAATGCACTCAACGGGCACTAAGCATAGAGTGTGAAAACTGAGCTTCCTTGAGAGCTGCTTGGAAGCCTGATGGTGTGTGAAGTTAGTGAGCCAAATGGAGTTGTTCTCCCACAAGAACCACTAGGCTGATTCTTCTTCAATATGCCCTTCACCAACATGCAGTGTTTCCTTGATTGAATTAGCTCTCACACCAATATTTGCGTCTAGAGCCTTTGCATTGAGGGCTATCTGAAAACGGCTGTGGCGCTGAAGTTGCCTGTGAATGTGGAGTTGGTGGCATGTGAAACCCGCATGTGGAGCATTCGTTTGTGTGGGATGCTCTACCAGGTTCATTTCAGTCCTAGCCATACAAAGGGCACTAAGCATAGAGCGTGAAAACTGAGTATCCTTGAGAGCTGCTTGGAAGCCTGATGGTGTGTGAAGTTAGTGAGCCAAATGGAGTTCTTCTCCCACAAGAACCACTCGGCTGATCCTTCTTCAATATGCCCTTCACCAACATGCAGTGTTCCCTTGATTGAATTAGCTCTCACACCAATATTTGCGTCTAGAGCCTTTGCATTGAGGGCTATCTGAAAACGGCTGTGGCGCTGAAGTTGCCTGTGAATGTGGAGTTGGTGGCATGTGAAACCCGCATGTGGAGCATTCGTTTGTGTGGGATGCTCTACCACGTTCATTTCATTCCTAGCAATACAAAGGGCACTAAGCATAGAGTGTGAAAACTGAGTTTCCTTGAGAGCTGCTTGGAAGCCTGATGGTGTGTGAAGTTAGTGAGCCAAATGGAGTTGTTCTCCCACAAGAACCACTCGGCTGATCCTTCTTCAATATGCCCTTCACCAACATGCAGTGTTTCCTTGATTGAATTAGCTCTCACACCAATATTTGCATCTAGATCCTTTGCATTGAGGGCTATCTGAAAACGGCTGTGGCGCTGAAGTTGCCTGTGAATGTGGAGTTGGTGGCATGTGAAACCCGCATGTGGAGCATTCGTTTGTGTGGGATGCTCTACCAGGTTCATTCCTAGATAATGCACTGAAATGGCACTAAGCATAGAGTGTGAAAACTGAGTTTCCTTGAGAGCTGCTTGGAAGCCTGATGGTGTGTGAAGTTAGTGAGCCAAATGGAGTTGTTCTCCCACAAGAACCACTCGGCTGATCCTTCTTCAATATGCCCTTCACCAACATGCAGTGTTTCCTTGATTGAATTAGCTCTCACACCAATATTTGCGTCTAGAGCCTTTGCATTGAGGGCTATCTGAAAACGGTTGTGGCGCTGAAGTTGCCTGTGAATGTGGAGTTGGTGGCATGTGAAACCCGCATGTGGAGCATTCATTTGTGTGGGATGCTCTACCAGGTTCATTTCAGTCCTAGCCATACAAAGGGCACCAAGCATAGAGCGTGAAAACTGAGTTTCCTTGAGAGCTGCTTGGAAGCCTGATGGTGTGTGAAGTTAGTGAGCCAAATGGTGTTCTTCTCCCACAAGAACCACTCGGCTGATCCTTCTTCAATATGCCCTTCACCAACATGCAGTGTTTCCTTGATTGAATTAGCTCTCACACCAATATTTGCGTCTAGAGCCTTTGCATTGAGGGCTATCTGAAAACGGCTGTGGCGCTGAAGTTGCCTGTGAATGTGGAGTTGGTGGCATGTGAAACCTGCATGTGGAGCATTCGTTTGTGTGGGATGCTCTACAGGTTCATTTCAGTCCTAGCCATACAAAGGGCACTAAGCATAGAGCGTGAAAACTGAGTTTCCTTGAGAGCTGCTTGGAAGCCTGATGGTGTGTGAAGTTAGTGAGCCAAATGGAGTTGTTCTCCCACAAGAACCACTCGGCTGATCCTTCTTCAATATGCCCTTCACCAACATGCAGTGTTTCCTTGATTGAATTAGCTCTCACACCAACATTTGCGTCTAGAGCCTTTGCATTGAGGGCTATCTGAAAACGGCTGTGGCGCTGAAGTTGCCTGTGAATGTGGAGTTGGTGGCATGTGAAACCCGCATGTGGAGCATTCGTTTGTGTGGGATGCTCTACCAGGTTCATTTCAGTCCTAGCCATACAAAGGGCACTAAGCATAGAGTGTGAAAACTGAGTTTCCTTGAGAGCTGCTTGGAAGCCTGATGGTGTGTGAAGTTAGTGAGCCAAATGGAGTTGTTCTCCCACAAGAACCACTCGGCTGATCCTTCTTCAATATGCCCTTCACCAACATGCAGTGTTTCCTTGATTGAATTAGCTCTCACACCAATATTTGCGTCTAGAGCCTTTGCATTGAGGGCTATCTGAAAACGGATGTGGCGCTGAAGTTACCTGTGAATGTGGAGTTGGTGGCATGTGAAACCCGCATGTGGAGCATTCGTTTGTGTGGGATGCTCTACCAGGTTCATTCCTAGATAATGCATTCAAAGGGCACAAAACATAGAGTGTGAAGATTGAGTTTCCTTGAGAGCTGCTTGGAAGCCTGATGGTGTGTGAAGTTAGTGAGCCAAATGGAGTTGTTCTCCCACAAGAACCACTCGGCTGATCCTTCTTCAATATGCCCTTCACCAACATGCAGTGTTTCCTTGATTGAATTAGCTCTCACACCAATATTTGCGTCTAGAGCCTTTGCATTGAGGGCTATCTGAAAACGGCTGTGGCGCTGAAGTTGCCTGTGAATGTGGAGTTGGTGGCATGTGAAACCCGCATGTGGAGCATTCGTTTGTGTGGGATGCTCTACCAGGTTCATTTCAGTCCTAGCCATACAAAGGGCACTAAGCATAGAGTGTGAAAAGTGAGTTTCCTTGAGAGCTGCTTGGAAGCCTGATGGTGTGTGAAGTTAGTGAGCCAAACGGAGTTGTTCTCCCACAAGAACCACTCGGCTGATCCTTCTTCAATATGCCCTTCACCAACATGCAGTGTTTCCTTGATTGAATTAGCTCTCACACCAATATTTGCGTCTAGAGCCTTTGCATTGAGGGCTATCTGAAAACGGCTGTGGCGCTGAAGTTGCCTGTGAATGTGGAGTTGGTGGCATGTGAAACCCGCATGTGGAGCATTCGTTTGTGTGGGATGCTCTACCAGGTTCATTCCTAGATAATGCACTCAAAGGGCACTAAGCATAGAGTGTGAAAACTGAGTTTCCTTGAGAGCTGCTTGGAAGCCTGATGGTGTGTGAAGTTAGTGAGCCAAACGGAGTTGTTCTCCCACAAGAACCACTCGGCTGATCCTTCTTCAATATGCCCTTCACCAACATGCAGTGTTTCCTTGATTGAATTAGCTCTCACACCAATATTTGCGTCTAGAGCCTTTGCATTGAGGGCTATCTGAAAACGGCTGTGGCGCTGAAGTTGCCTGTGAATGTGGAGTTGGTGGCATGTGAAACCCGCATGTGGAGCATTCGTTTGTGTGGGATGCTCTACCAGGTTCATTTCAGTCCTAGCCATACAAAGGGCACTAAGCATAGAGTGTGAAAAGTGAGTTTCCTTGAGAGCTGCTTGGAAGCCTGATGGTGTGTGAAGTTAGTGAGCCAAACGGAGTTGTTCTCCCACAAGAACCACTCGGCTGATCCTTCTTCAATATGCCCTTCACCAACATGCAGTGTTTCCTTGATTGAATTAGCTCTCACACCAATATTTGCGTCTAGAGCCTTTGCATTGAGGGCTATCTGAAAACGGCTGTGGCGCTGAAGTTGCCTGTGAATGTGGAGTTGGTGGCATGTGAAACCCGCATGTGGAGCATTCGTTTGTGTGGGATGCTCTACGTTCATTCCTAGATAATGCACTCAAAGGGCACTAAGCATAGAGTGTGAAAAGTGAGTTTCCTTGAGAGCTGCTTGGAAGCCTGATGGTGTGTGAAGTTAGTGAGCCAAACGGAGTTGTTCTCCCACAAGAACCACTCGGCTGATCCTTCTTCAATATGCCCTTCATCAACATGCAGTGTTTCCTTGATTGAATTAGCTCTCACACCAATATTTGCGTCTAGAGCCTTTGCATTGAGGGCTATCTGAAAACGGCTGTGGCGCTGAAGTTGCCTGTGAATGTGGAGTTGGTGGCATGTGAAACCCGCATGTGCAGCATTCGTTTGTGTGGGATGCTCTACCAGGTTCATTCCTAGATAATGCACTCAAAGGGCACTAAGCATAGAGTGTGAAGATTGAGGTTCCTTGAGAGCTGCTTGGAAGCCTGATGGTGTGTGAAGTTAGTGAGCCAAATGGAGTTGTTCTCCCACAAGAACCACTCGGCTGATCCTTCTTCAATATGCCCTTCACCAACATGCAGTGTTTCCTTGATTGAATTAGCTCTCACACCAATATTTGCGTCTAGAGCCTTTGCATTGAGGGCTATCTGAAAACGGCTGTGGCGCTGAAGTTGCCTGAGATATGTGGAGTTGGTGGCATGTGAAACCCGCATGTGGAGCCATTCTTTTGTGTGGGATGCTCTACCAGGTTCATTTCATTCCTAGCAATACAAAGGGCACTAAGCATAGACTGTGAAAACTGAGTTCCTTGAGAGCTGCTTGGAAGCCTGATGGTGTGTGAAGTTAGTGAGCCAAATGGAGTTGTTCTCCACAAGAACCACTAGGCTTGATCCTTCTTCAATATGCCCTTCACCAACATGCAGTGTTTCCTTGATTGAATTAGCTCTCACACCAATATTTGCATCTAGATCCTTTGCATTGAGGGCTATCTGAAAACGGCTGTGGCGCTGAAGTTGCCTGTGAATGTGGAGTTGGTGGCATGTGAAACCCGCATGTGGAGCATTCGTTTGTGTGGGATGCTCTACCAGGTTCATTCCTAGATAATGCACTGAAAGGGCACTAAGCATAGAGTGTGAAAACTGAGGTTCCTTGAGAGCTGCTTGGAAGCCTGATGGTGTGTGAAGTTAGTGAGCCAAATGGAGTTGTTCTCCCACAAGAACCACTCGGCTGATCCTTCTTCAATATGCCCTTCACCAACATGCAGTGTTTCCTTGATTGAATTAGCTCTCACACCAATATTTGCGTCTAGAGCCTTTGCATTGAGTGCTATCTGAAAACGGCTGTGGCGCTGAAGTTGCCTGTGAATGTGGAGTTGGTGGCATGTGAAACCCGCATGTGTAGCATTCGTTTGTGTGGGATGCTCTACCAGGTTCATTTCAGTCCTAGCCATACAAAGGGCACTAAGCATAGAGTGTGAAAACTGAGTTTCCTTTGAGAGCTGCTTGGAAGCTGATGGTGTGTGAAGTTAGTGAGCCAAATGGAGTTGTTCTCCCACAAGAACCACTCTGCTGATCCTTCTTCAATATGCACTTCACCAACATGCAGTGTTTCCTTGATTGAATTAGCTCTCACACCAATATTTGCGTCTAGAGCCTTTGCATTGAGGGCTATCTGAAAACGGCTGTGGCGCTGAGTTGCCTGTGAATGTGGAGTTGGTGGCCATGTGAAACCCGCATGTGGAGCCATTCGTTTGTGTGGGATGCTCTACCAGGTTCATTTCAGTCCTAGCCATACAAAGGGCACTAAGCATAGAGTTGTGAAAAGTGAGTTTCCTTGAGAGCTGCTTGAAGCCTGATGGGTGTGTGAAGTTAGTGAGCCAAACGGAGTTGTTCTCCCACAAGAACCACTCGGCTGATCCTTCTTCAATATGCCCTTCACCAACATGCAGTGTTCCCTTGATTGAATTAGCTCTCACACCAATATTTGCGTCTAGAGCCTTTGCATTGAGGGCTATCTGAAAACGGCTGTGGCGCTGAAGTTGCCTGTGAATCTGGAGTTGGTGGCATGTGAAACCCGCATGTGGAGCATTCATTTGTGTGGGATGCTCTACCAGGTTCATTCCTAGATAATGCACTCAAAGGGCACTAAGCATAGAGTGTGAAGATTGAGTTTCCTTGAGAGCTGCTTGGAAGCCTGATGGTGTGTGAAGTTAGTGAGCCAAATGGAGTTGTTCTCCCACAAGAACCACTCGGCTGATCCTTCTTCAATATGCCCTTCACACACATGCAGTGTTTCCTTGATTGAATTAGCTCTCACACCAATATTTGCGTCTAGAGCCTTTGCATTGAGGGCTATCTGAAAACGGCTGTGGCGCTGAAGTTGCCTGAGAATGTGAGTTGGTGGCATGTGAAACCCGCATGTGGAGCATTCTTTTGTGTGGGATGCTCTACCAGGTTCATTTCAGTCCTAGCAATACAAAGGGCACTAAGCATAGAGTGTGAAAACTGAGTTTCCTTGAGAGCTGCTTGGAAGCCTGATGGTGTGTGAAGTTAGTGAGCCAATGGAGTTGTTCTCCCACAAGAAGCACTAGGCTGATCCTTCTTCAATATGCCCTTCACCAACATGCAGTGTTTCCTTGATTGAATTAGCTCTCACACCAATATTTGCATCTAGATCCTTTGCATTGAGGGCTATCTGAAAACGGCTGTGGCGCTGAAGTTGCCTGTGAATGTGGAGTTGGTGGCATGTGAAACCCGCATGTGGAGCATTCGTTTGTGTGGGATGCTCTACCAGGTTCATTCCTAGATAATGCACTCAAAGGGCACTAAGCATAGAGTGTGAAAACTGAGTTTCCTTGAGAGCTGCTTGGAAGCCTGATGGTGTGTGAAGTTAGTGAGCCAAATGGAGTTGTTCTCCCACAAGAACCACTCTGCTGATCCTTCTTCAATATGCCCTTCACCAACATGCAGTGTTTCCTTGATTGAATTAGCTCTCACACCAATATTTGCGTCTAGAGCCTTTGCATTGAGGGCTCTCTGGAAAACGGCTGTGGCGCTGAAGTTGCCTGAGAATGTGGAGTTGGTGGCATGTGAAACCCGGCATGTGGAGCATTCTTTTGTGTGGGATGCTCTACCAGGTTCATTTCATTCCTAGCAATACAAAGGGCACTAAGCATAGACTGTGAAAACTGAGTTTCCTTGAGAGCTGCTTGGAAGCCTGATGGTGTGTGGAAGTTAGTGAGCCAAATGGAGTTGTTCTCCCACAAGAACCACTAGGCTGATCCTTCTTCAATATGCCCTTCACCAACATGCAGTGTTTCCTTGATTGAATTAGCTCTCACACCAATATTTGCATCTAGATCCTTTGCATTGAGGGCTATCTGAAAACGGCTGTGGCGCTGAAGTTGCCTGTGAATGTGGAGTTGGTGGCATGTGAAACCCGCATGTGGAGCATTCGTTTGTGTGGGATGCTCTACCAGGTTCATTCCTAGATAATGCACTGAAAGGGCACTAAGCATAGAGTGTGAAAACTGAGTTTCCTTGTGTTCTGCTTGGAAGCCTGATGGTGTGTGAAGTTAGTGAGCCAAATGGAGTTGTTCTCCCACAAGAACCACTCGGCTGATCCTTCTTCAATATGCCCTTCACCAACATGCAGTGTTTCCTTGATTGAATTAGCTCTCACACCAATATTTGCGTCTAGAGCCTTTGCATTGAGGGCTATCTGAAAACGGCTGTGGCGCTGAAGTTGCCTGTGAATGTGGAGTTGGTGGCATGTGAAACCCGCATGTGTAGCATTCGTTTGTGTGGGATGCTCTACCAGGTTCATTTCAGTCCTAGCCATACAAAGGGCACTAAGCATAGAGTGTGAAAACTGAGTTTCCTTGAGAGCTGCTTGGAAGCCTGATGGTGTGTGAAGTTAGTGAGCCAAATGGAGTTGTTCTCCCACAAGAACCACTCTGCTGATCCTTCTTCAATATGCACTTCACCAACATGCAGTGTTTCCTTGATTGAATTAGCTCTCACACCAATATTTGCGTCTAGAGCCTTTGCATTGAGGGCTATCTGAAAACGGCTGTGGCGCTGAAGTTGCCTGTGAATGTGGAGTTGGTGGCATGTGAAACCCGCATGTGGAGCATTCGTTTGTGTGGGATGCTCTACCAGGTTCATTTCAGTCCTAGCCATACAAAGGGCACTAAGCATAGAGTGTGAAAACTGAGTTTCCTTGAGAGCTGCTTGGAAGCCTGATGGTGTGTGAAGTTAGTGAGCCAAATGGAGTTGTTCTCCCACAAGAACCACTCGGCTGATCCTTCTTCAATATGCCCTTCACCAACATGCAGTGTTTCCTTGATTGAATTAGCTCTCACACCAATATTTGCGTCTAGAGCCTTTGCATTGAGGGCTATCTGAAAACGGCAGTGGCGCTGAAGTTACCTGTGAATGTGGAGTTGGTGGCATGTGAAACCCGCATGTGGAGCATTCGTTTGTGTGGGATGCTCTACCAGGTTCATTCCTAGATAATGCATTCAAAGGGCACAAAACATAGAGTGTGAAAACTGAGTTTCCTTGAGAGCTGCTTGGAAGCCTGATGGTGTGTGAAGTTAGTGAGCCAAATGGAGTTGTTCTCCCACAAGAACCACTCGGCTGATCCTTCTTCAATATGCCCTTCACCAACATGCAGTGTTTCCTTGATTGAATTAGCTCTCACACCAATATGTGCGTCTAGAGCCTTTGCATTGAGGGCTATCTGAAAACGGCTGTGGCGCTGAAGTTGCCTGTGAATGTGGAGTTGGTGGCATGTGAAACCCGCATGTGGAGCATTCGTTTGTGTGGGATGCTCTACCAGGTTCATTTCAGTCCTAGCAATACAAAGGGCACTAAGCATAGACTGTGAAAACTGAGTTTCCTTGAGAGCTGCTTGGAAGCCTGATGGTGTGTGAAGTTAGTGAGCCAAACGGAGTTGTTCTCCCACAAGAACCACTCGGCTGATCCTTTTCAATATGCCCTTCACCAACATGCAGTGTTTCCTTGATTGAATTAGCTCTCACACCAATATTTGCGTCTAGAGCCTTTGCATTGAGGGCTATCTGATAACGGCTGTGGCGCTGAAGTTGCCTGTGAATGTGGAGTTGGTGGCATGTGAAACCCGCATGTGCAGCATTCGTTTGTGTGGGATGCTCTACCAGGTTCATTCCTAGATAATGCACTCAAAGGGCACTAAGCATAGAGTGTGAAGATTGAGTTTCCTTGAGAGCTGCTTGGAAGCCTGATGGTGTGTGAAGTTAGTGAGCCAAATGGAGTTGTTCTCCCACAAGAACCACTCGGCTGATCCTTCTTCAATATGCCCTTCACCAACATGCAGTGTTTCCTTGATTGAATTAGCTCTCACACCAATATTTGCGTCTAGAGCCTTTGCATTGAGGGCTATCTGAAAACGGCTGTGGCGCTGAAGTTGCCTGAGAATGTGGAGTTGGTGGCATGTGAAACCCGCATGTGGAGCATTCTTTTGTGTGGGATGCTCTACCAGGTTCATTTCATTCCTAGCAATACAAAGGGCACTAAGCATAGACTGTGAAAACTGAGTTTCCTTGAGAGCTGCTTGGAAGCCTGATGGTGTGTGAAGTTAGTGAGCCAAATGGAGTTGTTCTCCCACAAGAACCACTAGGCTGATCCTTCTTCAATATGCCCTTCACCAACATGCAGTGTTTCCTTGATTGAATTAGCTCTCACACCAATATTTGCATCTAGATCCTTTGCATTGAGGGCTATCTGAAAACGGCTGTGGCGCTGAAGTTGCCTGTGAATGTGGAGTTGGTGGCATGTGAAACCCGCATGTGGAGCATTCGTTTGTGTGGGATGCTCTACCAGGTTCATTTCAGTCCTAGCCATACAAAGGGCACTAAGCATAGAGTGTGAAAAGTGAGTTTCCTTGAGAGCTGCTTGGAAGCCTGATGGTGTGTGAAGTTAGTGAGCCAAACGGAGTTGTTCTCCCACAAGAACCACTCGGCTGATCCTTCTTCAATATGCCCTTCACCAACATGCAGTGTTCCCTTGATTGAATTAGCTCTCACACCAATATTTGCGTCTAGAGCCTTTGCATTGAGGGCTATCTGAAAACGGCTGTGGCGCTGAAGTTGCCTGTGAATCTGGAGTTGGTGGCATGTGAAACCCGCATGTGGAGCATTCATTTGTGTGGGATGCTCTACCAGGTTCATTCCTAGATAATGCACTCAAAGGGCACTAAGGATAGAGTGTGAAGATTGAGTTTCCTTGAGAGCTGCTTGGAAGCCTGATGGTGTGTGAAGTTAGTGAGCCAAATGGAGTTGTTCTCCCACAAGAACCACTCGGCTGATCCTTCTTCAATATGCCCTTCACCAACATGCAGTGTTTCCTTGATTGAATTAGCTCTCACACCAATATTTGCGTCTAGATCCTTTGCATTGAGGGCTATCTGAAAACGGCTGTGGCGCTGAAGTTGCCTGAGAATGTGGAGTTGGTGGCATGTGAAACCCGCATGTGGAGCATTCTTTTGTGTGGGATGCTCTACCAGGTTCATTTCAGTCCTAGCAATACAAAGGGCACTAAGCATAGACTGTGAAAACTGAGTTTCCTTGAGAGCTGCTTGGAAGCCTGATGGTGTGTGAAGTTAGTGAGCCAAATGGAGTTGTTCTCCCACAAGAACCACTAGGCTGATCCTTCTTCAATATGCCCTTCACCAACATGCAGTGTTTCCTTGATTGAATTAGCTCTCACACCAATATTTGCATCTAGATCCTTTGCATTGAGGGCTATCTGAAAACGGCTGTGGCGCTGAAGTTGCCTGTGAATGTGGAGTTGGTGGCATGTGAAACCCGCATGTGGAGCATTCGTTTGTGTGGGATGCTCTACCAGGTTCATTCCTAGATAATGCACTGAAAGGGCACTAAGCATAGAGTGTGAAAACTGAGTTTCCTTGTGTTCTGCTTGGAAGCCTGATGGTGTGTGAAGTTAGTGAGCCAAATGGAGTTGTTCTCCCACAAGAACCACTCGGCTGATCCTTCTTCAATATGCCCTTCACCAACATGCAGTGTTTCCTTGATTGAATTAGCTCTCACACCAATATTTGCGTCTAGAGCCTTTGCATTGAGGGCTATCTGAAAACGGCTGTGGCGCTGAAGTTGCCTGTGAATGTGGAGTTGGTGGCATGTGAAACCCGCATGTGGAGCATTCGTTTGTGTGGGATGCTCTACCAGGTTCATTTCAGTCCTAGCCATACAAAGGGCACTAAGCATAGAGTGTGAAGATTGAGTTTCCTTGAGAGCTGCTTGGAAGCCTGATGGTGTGTGAAGTTAGTGAGCCAAACGGAGTTGTTCTCCCACAAGAACCACTCGGCTGATCCTTCTTCAATATGCCCTTCACCAACATGCAGTGTTTCCTTGATTGAATTAGCTCTCACACCAATATTTGCGTCTAGAGCCTTTGCATTGAGGGCTATCTGAAAACGGCTGTGGCGCTGAAGTTGCCTGTGAATGTGGAGTTGGTGGCATGTGAAACCCGCATGTGCAGCATTCGTTTGTGTGGGATGCTCTACCAGGTTCATTCCTAGATAATGCACTCAAAGGGCACTAAGCATAGAGTGTGAAGATTGAGTTTCCTTGAGAGCTGCTTGGAAGCCTGATGGTGTGTGAAGTTAGTGAGCCAAATGGAGTTGTTCTCCCACAAGAACCACTCGGCTGATCCTTCTTCAATATGCCCTTCACCAACATGCAGTGTTTCCTTGATTGAATTAGCTCTCACACCAATGTTTGTGTCTAGAGCCTTTGCATTGAGGGCTATCTGAAAACGGCTGTGGCGCTGAAGTTGCCTGAGAATGTGGAGTTGGTGGCATGTGAAACCCGCATGTGGAGCATTCGTTTGTGTGGGATGCTCTACCAGGTTCATTTCATTCCTAGCCATACAAAGGGCACTAAGCATAGAGTGTGAAAACTGAGTTTCCTTGAGAGCTGCTTGGAAGCCTGATGGTGTGTGAAGTTAGTGAGCCAAATGGAGTTGTTCTCCCACAAGAACCACTCGGCTGATCCTTCTTCAATATGCCCTTCACCAACATGCAGTGTTTCCTTGATTGAATTAGCTCTCACACCAATATTTGCATCTAGATCCTTTGCATTGAGGGCTATCTGAAAACGGCTGTGGCGCTGAAGTTGCCTGTGAATGTGGAGTTGGTGGCATGTGAAACCCGCATGTGGAGCATTCGTTTGTGTGGGATGCTCTACCAGGTTCATTCCTAGATAATGCACTGAAAGGGCACTAAGCATAGAGTGTGAAAACTGAGTTTCCTTGTGTTCTGCTTGGAAGCCTGATGGTGTGTGAAGTTAGTGAGCCAAATGGAGTTGTTCTCCCACAAGAACCACTCGGCTGATCCTTCTTCAATATGCCCTTCACCAACATGCAGTGTTTCCTTGATTGAATTAGCTCTCACACCAATATTTGCGTCTAGAGCCTTTGCATTGAGGGCTATCTGAAAACGGCTGTGGCGCTGAAGTTGCCTGAGAATGTGGAGTTGGTGGCATGTGAAACCCGCATGTGTAGCATTCGTTTGTGTGGGATGCTCTACCAGGTTCATTTCAGTCCTAGCCATACAAAGGGCACTAAGCACAGAGTGTGAAAACTGAGTTTCCTTGAGAGCTGCTTGGAAGCCTGATGGTGTGTGAAGTTAGTGAGCCAAATGGAGTTGTTCTCCCACAAGAACCACTCTGCTGATCCTTCTTCAATATGCCCTTCACCAACATGCAGTGTTTCCTTGATTGAATTAGCTCTCACACCAATATTTGCGTCTAGAGCCTTTGCATTGAGGGCTATCTGAAAACGGCTGTGGCGCTGAAGTTGCCTGTGAATGTGGAGTTGGTGGCATGTGAAACCCGCATGTGGAGCATTCGTTTGTGTGGGATGCTCTACCAGGTTTATTTCAGTCCTAGCCATACAAAGGGCACTAAGCATAGAGTGTGAAAACTGAGTTTCCTTGAGAGCTGCTTGGAAGCCTGATGGTGTGTGAAGTTAGTGAGCCAAATGGAGTTGTTCTCCCACAAGAACCACTCGGCTGATCCTTCTTCAATATGCCCTTCACCAACATGCAGTGTTTCCTTGATTGAATTAGCTCTCACACCAATATTTGCGTCTAGAGCCTTTGCATTGAGGGCTATCTGAAAACGGATGTGGCGCTGAAGTTACCTGTGAATGTGGAGTTGGTGGCATGTGAAACCCGCATGTGGAGCATTCGTTTGTGTGGGATGCTCTACCAGGTTCATTCCTAGATAATGCATTCAAAGGGCACAAAACATAGAGTGTGAAAACTGAGTTTCCTTGAGAGCTGCTTGGAAGCCTGATGGTGTGTGAAGTTAGTGAGCCAAATGGAGTTGTTCTCCCACAAGAACCACTCGGCTGATCCTTCTTCAATATGCCCTTCACCAACATGCAGTGTTTCCTTGATTGAATTAGCTCTCACACCAATATGTGCGTCTAGAGCCTTTGCATTGAGGGCTATCTGAAAACGGCTGTGGCGCTGAAGTTGCCTGTGAATGTGGAGTTGGTGGCATGTGAAACCCGCATGTGGAGCATTCGTTTGTGTGGGATGCTCTACCAGGTTCATTTCAGTCCTAGCCATACAAAGGGCACTAAGCATAGAGTGTGAAAAGTGAGTTTCCTTGAGAGCTGCTTGGAAGCCTGATGGTGTGTGAAGTTAGTGAGCCAAACGGAGTTGTTCTCCCACAAGAACCACTCGGCTGATCCTTCTTCAATATGCCCTTCACCAACATGCAGTGTTTCCTTGATTGAATTAGCTCTCACACCAATATTTGCGTCTAGAGCCTTTGCATTGAGGGCTATCTGAAAATGGCTGTGGCGCTGAAGTTGCCTGTGAATGTGGAGTTGGTGGCATGTGAAACCCGCATGTGCAGCATTCGTTTGTGTGGGATGCTCTACCAGGTTCATTCCTAGATAATGCACTCAAAGGGCACTAAGCATAGAGTGTGAAGATTGAGTTTCCTTGAGAGCTGCTTGGAAGCCTGATGGTGTGTGAAGTTAGTGAGCCAAATGGAGTTGTTCTCCCACAAGAACCACTCGGCTGATCCTTCTTCAATATGCCCTTCACCAACATGCAGTGTTTCCTTGATTGAATTAGCTCTCACACCAATATTTGCGTCTAGAGCCTTTGCATTGAGGGCTATCTGAAAACGGATGTGGCGCTGAAGTTACCTGTGAATGTGGAGTTGGTGGCATGTGAAACCCGCATGTGGAGCATTCGTTTGTGTGGGATGCTCTACCAGGTTCATTCCTAGATAATGCATTCAAAGGGCACAAAACATAGAGTGTGAAAACTGAGTTTCCTTGAGAGCTGCTTGGAAGCCTGATGGTGTGTGAAGTTAGTGAGCCAAATGGAGTTGTTCTCCCACAAGAACCACTCGGCTGATCCTTCTTCAATATGCCCTTCACCAACATGCAGTGTTTCCTTGATTGAATTAGCTCTCACACAAATATGTGCGTCTAGAGCCTTTGCATTGAGGGCTATCTGAAAACGGCTGTGGCGCTGAAGTTGCCTGTGAATGTGGAGTTGGTGGCATGTGAAACCCGCATGTGGAGCATTCGTTTGTGTGGGATGCTCTACCAGGTTCATTTCAGTCCTAGCCATACAAAGGGCACTAAGCATAGAGTGTGAAAAGTGAGTTTCCTTGAGAGCTGCTTGGAAGCCTGATGGTGTGTGAAGTTAGTGAGCCAAACGGAGTTGTTCTCCCACAAGAACCACTCGGCTGATCCTTCTTCAATATGCCCTTCACCAACATGCAGTGTTTCCTTGATTGAATTAGCTCTCACACCAATATTTGCGTCTAGAGCCTTTGCATTGAGGGCTATCTGAAAATGGCTGTGGCGCTGAAGTTGCCTGTGAATGTGGAGTTGGTGGCATGTGAAACCCGCATGTGCAGCATTCGTTTGTGTGGGATGCTCTACCAGGTTCATTCCTAGATAATGCACTCAAAGGGCACTAAGCATAGAGTGTGAAGATTGAGTTTCCTTGAGAGCTGCTTGGAAGCCTGATGGTGTGTGAAGTTAGTGAGCCAAATGGAGTTGTTCTCCCACAAGAACCACTCGGCTGATCCTTCTTCAATATGCCCTTCACCAACATGCAGTGTTTCCTTGATTGAATTCGCTCTCACACCAATATTTGCGTCTAGAGCCTTTGCATTGAGGGCTATCTGAAAACGGCTGTGGCGCTGAAGTTGCCTGAGAATGTGGAGTTGGTGGCATGTGAAACCCGCATGTGGAGCATTCTTTTGTGTGGGATGCTCTACCAGGTTCATTTCATTCCTAGCAATACAAAGGGCACTAAGCATAGACTGTGAAAACTGAGTTTCCTTGAGAGCTGCTTGGAAGCCTGATGGTGTGTGAAGTTAGTGAGCCAAATGGAGTTGTTCTCCCACAAGAACCACTCGGCTGATCCTTCTTCAATATGCCCTTCACCAACATGCAGTGTTTCCTTGATTGAATTAGCTCTCACACCAATATTTGCATCTAGATCCTTTGCATTGAGGGCTATCTGAAAACGGCTGTGGCGCTGAAGTTGCCTGTGAATGTGGAGTTGGTGGCATGTGAAACCCGCATGTGGAGCATTCGTTTGTGTGGGATGCTCTACCAGGTTCATTCCTAGATAATGCACTGAAAGGGCACTAAGCATAGAGTGTGAAAACTGAGTTTCCTTGTGTTCTGCTTGGAAGCCTGATGGTGTGTGAAGTTAATGAGCCAAATGGAGTTGTTCTCCCACAAGAACCACTCGGCTGATCCTTCTTCAATATGCCCTTCACCAACATGCAGTGTTTCCTTGATTGAATTAGCTCTCACACCAATATGTGCGTCTAGAGCCTTTGCATTGAGGGCTATCTGAAAACGGCTGTGGCGCTGAAGTTGCCTGTGAATGTGGAGTTGGTGGCATGTGAAACCCGCATGTGTAGCATTCGTTTGTGTGGGATGCTCTACCAGGTTCATTTCAGTCCTAGCCATACAAAGGGCACTAAGCATAGAGTGTGAAAACTGAGTTTCCTTGAGAGCTGCTTGGAAGCCGGATGGTGTGTGAAGTTAGTGAGCCAAATGGAGTTGTTCTCCCACAAGAACCACTCTGCTGATCCTTCTTCAATATGCACTTCACCAACATGCAGTGTTTCCTTGATTGAATTAGCTCTCACACCAATATTTGCGTCTAGAGCCTTTGCATTGAGGGCTATCTGAAAACGGCTGTGGCGCTGAAGTTGCCAGTGAATGTGGAGTTGGTGGCATGTGAAACCCGCATGTGGAGCATTTGTTTGTGTGGGATGCTCTACCAGGTTCATTTCAGTCCTAGCCATACAAAGGGCACTAAGCATAGAGTGTGAAAACTGAGTTTCCTTGAGAGCTGCTTGGAAGCCTGATGGTGTGTGAAGTTAGTGAGCCAAATGGAGTTGTTCTCCCACAAGAACCACTCGGCTGATCCTTCTTCAATATGCCCTTCACCAACATGCAGTGTTTCCTTGATTGAATTAGCTCTCACACCAATATTTGCGTCTAGAGCCTTTGCATTGAGGGCTATCTGAAAACGGATGTGGCGCTGAAGTTACCTGTGAATGTGGAGTTGGTGGCATGTGAAACCCGCATGTGGAGCATTCGTTTGTGTGGGATGCTCTACCAGGTTCATTCCTAGATAATGCATTCAAAGGGCACAAAACATAGAGTGTGAAAACTGAGTTTCCTTGAGAGCTGCTTGGAAGCCTGATGGTGTGTGAAGTTAGTGAGCCAAATGGAGTTGTTCTCACACAAGAACCACTCGGCTGATCCTTCTTCAATATGCCCTTCACCAACATGCAGTGTTTCCTTGATTGAATTAGCTCTCACACCAATATTTGCGTCTAGAGCCTTTGCATTGAGGGCTATCTGAAAACGGCTGTGGCGCTGAAGTTGCCTGTGAATGTGGAGTTGGTGGCATGTGAAACCCGCATGTGGAGCATTCGTTTGTGTGGGATGCTCTACCAGGTTCATTCCTAGATAATGCACTCAAAGGGCACTAAGCATAGAGTGTGAAAACTGAGTTTCCTTGAGAGCTGCTTGGAAGCCTGATTGTGTGTGAAGTTAGTGAGCCAAACGGAGTTGTTCTCCCACAAGAACCACTCGGCTGATCCTTCTTCAATATGCCCTTCACCAACATGCAGTGTTTCCTTGATTGAATTAGCTCTCACACCAATATTTGCGTCTAGAGCCTTTGCATTGAGGGCTATCTGAAAACGGCTGTGGCGCTGATTTTGCCTGTGAATGTGGAGTTGGTGGCATGTGAAACCCGCATGTGGAGCATTCTTTTGTGTGGGATGCTCTACCAGGTTCATTTCAGTCCTAGCCATACAAAGGGCACTAAGCATAGAGTGTGAAAAGTGAGTTTCCTTGAGAGCTGCTTGGAAGCCTGATGGTGTGTGAAGTTAGTGAGCCAAACGGAGTTGTTCTCCCACAAGAACCACTCGGCTGATCCTTCTTCAATATGCCCTTCACCAACATGCAGTGTTTCCTTGATTGAATTAGCTCTCACACCAATATTTGCATCTAGATCCTTTGCATTGAGGGCTATCTGAAAACGGCTGTGGCGCTGAAGTTGCCTGTGAATGTGGAGTTGGTGGCATGTGAAACCCGCATGTGGAGCATTCGTTTGTGTGGGATGCTCTACCAGGTTTATTTCAGTCCTAGCCATACAAAGGGCACTAAGCATAGAGTGTGAAAAGTGAGTTTCCTTGAGAGCTGCTTGGAAGCCTGATGGTGTGTGAAGTTAGTGAGCCAAACGGAGTTGTTCTCCCACAAGAACCACTCGGCTGATCCTTCTTCAATATGCCCTTCACCAACATGCAGTGTTTCCTTGATTGAATTAGCTCTCACACCAATATTTGCGTCTAGAGCCTTTGCATTGAGGGCTATCTGAAAACGGCTGTGGCGCTCAAGTTGCCTGTGAATGTGGAGTTGGTGGCATGTGAAACCCGCATGTGGAGCATTCGTTTGTGTGGGATGCTCTACCAGGTTCATTTCAGTCCTAGCCATACAAAGGGCACTAAGCATAGAGTGTGAAAAGTGAGTTTCCTTGAGAGCTGCTTGGAAGCCTGATGGTGTGTGAAGTTAGTGAGCCAAACGGAGTTGTTCTCCCACAAGAACCACTCGGCTGATCCTTCTTCAATATGCCCTTCACCAACATGCAGTGTTTCCTTGATTGAATTAGCTCTCACACCAATATTTGCGTCTAGAGCCTTTGCATTGAGGGCTATCTGAAAACGGCTGTGGCGCTGAAGTTGCCTGTGAATGTGGAGTTGGTGGCATGTGAAACCCGCACGTGCAGCATTCGTTTGTGTGGGATGCTCTACCAGGTTCATTCCTAGATAATGCACTCAAAGGGCACTAAGCATAGAGTGTGAAAACTGAGTTTCCTTGAGAGCTGCTTGGAAGCCTGATGGTGTGTGAAGTTAGTGAGCCAAATGGAGTTGTTCTCCCACAAGAACCACTCGGCTGATCTTCTTCAATATGCCCTTCACCAACATGCAGTGTTTCCTTGATTGAATTAGCTCTCACACCAATATTTGCGTCTAGAGCCTTTGCATTGAGGGCTATCTGAAAACGGCTGTGGCGCTGAAGTTGCCTGAGAATGTGGAGTTGGTGGCATGTGAAACCGCATGTGGAGCATTCTTTTGTGTGGGATGCTCTACCAGGTTCATTTCATTCCTAGCAATACAAAGGGCACTAAGCATAGACTGTGAAAACTGAGTTTCCTTGAGAGCTGCTTGGAAGCCTGATGGTGTGTGAAGTTAGTGAGCCAAATGGAGTTGTTCTCCCACAAGAACCACTAGGTTGATCCTTCTTCAATATGCCCTTCACCAACATGCATTGTTTCCTTGATTGAATTAGCTCTCACACAAATATTTGCATCTAGATCCTTTGCATTGAGGGCTATCTGAAAACGGCTGTGGCGCTGAAGTTGCCTGTGAATGTGGAGTTGGTGGCATGTGAAACCCGCATGTGGAGCATTCGTTTGTGTGGGATGCTCTACCAGGTTCATTCCTAGATAATGCACTGAAAGGGCACTAAGCATAGAGTGTGAAAACTGAGTTTCCTTGTGTTCTGCTTGGAAGCCTGATGGTGTGTGAAGTTAGTGAGCCAAATGGAGTTGTTCTCCCACAAGAACCACTCGGCTGATCCTTCTTCAATATGCCCTTCACCAACATGCAGTGTTTCCTTGATTGAATTAGCTCTCACACCAATATTTGCGTCTATAGCCTTTGCATTGAGGGCTATCTGAAAACGGCTGTGGCGCTGAAGTTGCCTGTGAATGTGGAGTTGGTGGCATGTGAAACCCGCATGTGTAGCATTCGTTTGTGTGGGATGCTCTCCCAGCTTCGTTTCAGTCCTAGCCATACAAAGGGTACTAAGCATAGAGTGTGAAAACTGAGTTTCCTTGAGAGCTGCTTGGAAGCCTGAATGGTGTGTGAAGTTAGTGAGCCAAATGGAGTTGTTCTCCCACAAGAACCACTCGGCTGATCCTTCTTCAATATGCACTTTCACACAACATGCAGTGTTTCCTTGATTGAATTAGCTCTCACACCAATATTTGCGTCTAGAGCCTTTGCATTGAGGGCTATCTGAAAACGGCTGTGGCGCTGAAGTTGCCTGTGAATGTGGAGTTGGTGGCATGTGAAACCCGCATGTGGAGCATTCGTTTGTGTGGGATGCTCTACCAGGTTCATTTCAGTCCTAGCAATACAAGGGCACTAAGCATAGAGTGTGAAAAGTGAGTTTCCTTGAGAGCTGCTTGGAAGCCTGATGGTGTGTGAAGTTAGTGAGCCAAATGGAGTTGTTCTCCCACAAGAACCACTCGGCTGATCCTTCTTCAATATGCCCTTCACCAACATGCAGTGTTTCCTTGATTGAATTAGCTCTCACACCAATATTTGCATCTAGATCCTTTGCATTGAGGGCTATCTGAAAACGGCTGTTGCGCTGAAGTTGCCTGTGAATGTGGAGTTGGTGGCATGTGAAACCCGCATGTGCAGCATTCGTTTGTGTGGGATGCTCTACCAGGTTCATTCCTAGATAATGCACTGAAAGTGCACTAAGCATAGAGTGTGAAAACTGAGTTTCCTTGAGAGCTGCTTGGAAGCCTGATGGTGTGTGAAGTTAGTGAGCCAAATGGAGTTGTTCTCCCACAAGAACCACTCGGCTGATCCTTCTTCAATATGCACTTCACCAACATGCAGTGTTTCCTTGATTGAATTAGCTCTCACACCAATATTTGCATCTAGATCCTTTGCATTGAGGGCTATCTGAAAACGGCTGTGGCGCTGAAGTTGCCTGTGAATGTGGAGTTGGTGGCATGTGAAACCCGCATGTGGAGCATTCGTTTGTGTGGGATGCTCTACCAGGTTCATTTCAGTCCTAGCCATACAAAGGGCACTAAGCATAGAGTGTGAAAACTGAGTTTCCTTGAGAGCTGCTTGGAAGCCTGATGGTGTGTGAAGTTAGTGAGCCAAATGGAGTTGTTCTCCCACAAGAACCACTCGGCTGATCCTTCTTCAATATGCCCCTTCACCAACATGCAGTGTTTCCTTGATTGAATTAGCTCTCACACCAATTTTTGCGTCTAGATCCTTTGCATTGAGGGCTATCTGAAAACGGCTGTGGCGCTGAAGTTGCCTGTCAATGTGGAGTTGGTGGCATGTGAAACCCGCATGTGGAGCATTCGTTTGTGTGGGATGCTCTACCAGGTTCATTCCTAGATAATGTTGTCAAAGGGCACAAAACATAGAGTGTGAAAACTGAGTTTCCTTGAGAGCTGCTTGGAAGCCTGATCGTGTGTGAAGTTAGTGAGCCAAATGGAGTTGTTCTCCCACAAGAACCACTCGGCTGATCCTTCTTCAATATGCCCCTTCACCAACATGCAGTGTTTCCTTGATTGAATTAGCTCTCACACCAATATTTGCGTCTAGAGCCTTTGCATTGAGGGCTATCTGAAAACGGCTGTGGCGCTGAAGTTGCCTGTGAATGTGGAGTTGGTGGCATGTGAAACCGCATGTGCAGCATTCGTTTGTGTGGGATGCTCTACCAGGTTCATTTCAGTCTTAGCCATACAAAGGGCACTAAGCATAGAGTGTGAAAACTGAGTTTCCTTGAGAGCTGCTTGGAAGCCTGATGGTGTGTGAAGTTAGTGAGCCAAATGGAGTTGTTCTCCCACAAGAACCACTCGGCTGATCCTTCCTCAATATGCCCTTCACCAACATGCAGTGTTTCCTTGATTGAATTAGCTCTCACACCAATATTTGCGTCTTGAGCCTTTGCATTGAGGGCTATCTGAAAACGGCTGTGGCGCTGAAGTATCCTGTGAATGTGGAGTTGGTGGCATGTGAAACCCGCATGTGGAGCATTCGTTTGTGTGGGATGCTCTACCAGGTTCATTCCTAGATAATGCACTCAAGGGGCACTAAGCATAGAGTGTGAAAACTGAGTTTCCTTGAGAGCTGCTTGGAAGCCTGATGGTGTGTGAAGTTAGTGAGCCAAATGGAGTTGTTCTCCCACAAGAACCACTCGGCTGATCCTTCTTCAATATGCCCTTCACCAACATGCAGTGTTTCCTTGATTGAATTAGCTCTCACACCAATATTTGCGTCTAGAGCCTTTGCATTGAGGGCTATCTGAAAACGGCTGTGGCGCTGAAGTTGCCTGTGAATGTGGAGTTGGTGGCATGTGAAACCCGCATGTGCAGCATTCGTTTGTGTGGGATGCTCTACCAGGTTCATTCCTAGATAGTGCACTCAAAGGGCACTAAGCATAGAGTGTGAAAACTGAGTTTCCTTGAGAGCTGCTTGGAAGCCTGATGGTGTGTGAAGTTAGTGAGCCAAATGGAGTTGTTCTCCCACAAGAACCACTCGGCTGATCCTTCTTCAATATGCCCTACACCAACATGCAGTGTTTCCTTGATTGAATTAGCTCTCACACCAATATGTGCGTCTAGAGCCTTTGCATTGAGGGCTATCTGAAAACGGCTGTGGCGCTGAAGTTGCCTGTGAATGTGGAGTTGGTGGCATGTGAAACCCGCATGTGGAGCATTCGTTTGTGTGGGATGCTCTACCAGGTTCATTTCAGTCCTAGCCATACAAAGGGCACTAAGCATAGAGTGTGAAAACTGAGTTTCCTTGAGAGCTGCTTGGAAGCCTGATGGTGTGTGAAGTTAGTGAGCCAAATGGAGTTGTTCTCCCACAAGAACCACTCGGCTGATCCTTCTTCAATATGCCCTTCACCAACATGCAGTGTTTCCTTGATTGAATTAGCTCTCACACCAATATTTGCGTCTAGAGCCTTTGCATTGAGGGCTATCTGAAAACGGCTGTGGCGCTGAAGTTGCCTGTGAATGTGGAGTTGGTGGCATGTGAAACCCGCATGTGCAGCATTCGTTTGTGTGGGATGCTCTACCAGGTTCATTCCTAGATAATGCACTCAAAGGGCACTAAGCATAGAGTGTGAAGATTGAGTTTCCTTGAGAGCTGCTTGGAAGCCTGATGGTGTGTGAAGTTAGTGAGGCAAATGGAGTTGTTCTCCCACAAGAACCACTCGGCTGATCCTTCTTCAATATGCCCTTCACCAACATGCAGTGTTTCCTTGATTGAATTAGCTCTCACACCAATATTTGCGTCTAGAGCCTTTGCATTGAGGGCTATCTGAAACGGCTGTGGCGCTGAAGTTGCCTGTGAATGTGGAGTTGGTGGCATGTGAAACCGCATGTGGAGCATTCGT
The DNA here is from genome assembly GCF_030435755.1 of Ochotona princeps. Taxonomy (NCBI): domain Eukaryota; kingdom Metazoa; phylum Chordata; class Mammalia; order Lagomorpha; family Ochotonidae; genus Ochotona; species Ochotona princeps. The sequence goes on along the minus strand of NW_026697082.1, from coordinate 5,195 downwards.
TTGTGTGGGATGCTCTACCAGGTTCATTTCAGTCCTAGCCATACAAAGGGCACTAAGCATAGAGTGTGAAAAGTGAGTTTCCTTGAGAGCTGCTTGGAAGCCTGATGGTGTGTGAAGTTAGTGAGCCAAATGGAGTTCTTCTCCCACAAGAACCACTCGGCTGATCCTTCTTCAATATGCCCCTTCACCAACATGCAGTGTTTCCTTGATTGAATTAGCTCTCACACCAATATTTGCGTCTAGAGCCTTTGCATTGTGGACTATCTGAAAATTGCTGTGGCGCTGAAGTTGCCTGTGAATGTGGAGTTGGTGGCATGTGAAACCCGCATGTGGAGCATTCGTTTGTGTGGGATGCTCACCAAGCCTCATTTCAGTCCCAGACATACAATGGGCACTAAACATAGAGTGTGAAAACTGAGTTTCCTTGAGAGCTGCTTGGAAGCCTGATGGTGTGTGAAGTTAGTGAGCCAAATGGAGTTGTTCTCCCACAAGATCCACTTTGCTGATCCTTCTTCAATATGCCCTTCACCAACATGCAGTGTTTCCTTGATTGAATTAGCTCTCACACCAATATTTGCGTCTAGAGCCTTTGCATTGAGGACTATCTGAAAATGGCTGTGGCGCTGAAGTTGCCTGTGAATGTGGAGTTGGTGGCATGGGAAACCCGCATGTGGAGCATTCGTTTGTGTGGGATGCTCTACCAGGTTCATTTCAGTCCTAGCCATACAAAGGGCACTAAGCATTGAGTGTGAAAACTGAGTTTCCTTGAGAGCTGCTTGGAAGCCTGATGGTGTGTGAAGTTAGTGAGCCAAATGGAGTTGTTCTCCACAAGAACCACTCGGCTGATCCTTCTTCAATATGCCCTTCACCAACATGCAGTGTTTCCTTGATTGAATTAGCTCTCACACCAATATTTGCGTCTAGAGCCTTTGCATTGAGGGCTATCTGAAAATGGCTGTGGCGCTGAAGTTGCCTGTGAATGTGGAGTTGGTGGCATGTGAAACCCGCATGTGGAGCATTCGTTTGTGTAGGATGCTCACCAAGCCTCATTTCAGTCCCAAACATACAATGGGCACTAAGCCTAGAGTGTGAAAACTGAGTTTCCTTGAGAGCTGCTTGGAAGCCTGATGGTGTGTGAAGTTAGTGAGCCAAATGGAGTTGTTCTCCCACAAGAACCACTCGGCTGATCCTTCTTCAATATGCCCTTCACCAACATGCAGTGTTTCCTTGATTGAATTAGCTCTCACACCAATATTTGCGTCTTGAGCCTTTGCATTGTGGACTATCTGAAAATGGCTGTGGCGCTGAAGTTGCCTGTGAATGTGGAGTTGGTGGCATGTGAAACCCGCATGTGTAGCATTCGTTTGTGTGGGATGCTCTACCAGGTTCATTTCAGTCCTAGCCATACAAAGGGCACTAAGCATAGAGTGTGAAAACTGAGTTTCCTTGAGAGCTGCTTGGAAGCCTGATGGTGTGTGAAGTTAGTGAGCCAAATGGAGTTGTTCTCCCACAAGAACCACTCGGCTGATCCTTCTTCAATATGCCCCTTCACCAACATGCAGTGTTTCCTTGATTGAATTAGCTCTCACACCAATATTTGCGTCTAGAGCCTTTGCATTGAGGGCTATCTGAAAACGGATGTGGCGCTGAAGTTACCTGTGAATGTGGAGTTGGTGGCATGTGAAACCCGCATGTGGAGCATTCGTTTGTGTGGGATGCTCTACCAGGTTCATTCCTAGATAATGCACTGAAAGGGCACTAAGCATAGAGTGTGAAAACTGAGTTTCCTTGTGTTCTGCTTGGAAGCCTGATGGTGTGTGAAGTTAGTGAGCCAAATGGAGTTGTTCTCCCACAAGAACCACTCGGCTGATCCTTCTTCAATATGCCCTTCACCAACATGCAGTGTTTCCTTGATTGAATTAGCTCTCACACCAATATTTGCGTCTAGAGCCTTTGCATTGTGGACTATCTGAAAATGGCTGTGGCGCTGAAGTTGCCTGTGAATGTGGAGTTGGTGGCATGGGAAACCCGCATGTGGAGCATTCGTTTGTGTGGGATGCTCACCAAGCCTCATTTCAGTCCCAGACATACAATGGGCACTAAGCATAGAGTGTGAAAACTGAGTTTCCTTGAGAGCTGCTTGGAAGCCTGATGGTGTGTGAAGTTAGTGAGCCAAATGGAGTTGTTCTCCCACAAGATCCACTTTGCTGATCCTTCTTCAATATGCCCTTCACCAACATGCAGTGTTTCCTTGATTGAATTAGCTCTCACACCAATATTTGCGTCTAGAGCCTTTGCATTGAGGACTATCTGAAAATGGCTGTGGCGCTGAAGTTGCCTGTGAATGTGGAGTTGGTGGCATGGGAAACCCGCATGTGGAGCATTCGTTTGTGTGGGATGCTCTACCAGGTTCATTCCTAGATAATGCACTGAAAGGGCACTAAGCATAGAGTGTGAAAACTGAGTTTCCTTGAGAGCTGCTTGGAAGCCTGATGGTGTGTGAAGTTAGTGAGCCAAATGGAGTTGTTCTCCCACAAGATCCACTTTGCTGATCCTTCTTCAATATGCCCTTCACCAACATGCAGTGTTTCCTTGATTGAATTAGCTCTCACACCAATATGTGCGTCTAGAGCCTTTGCATTGAGGGCTATCTGAAAACGGCTGTGGCACTGAAGTTGCCTGTGAATGTGGAGTTGGTGGCATGTGAAACCCGCATGTGGAGCATTCGTTTGTGTGGGATGCTCTACCAGGTTCATTTCAGTCCTAGCCATACAAATGGCACTAAGTATAGAGTGTGAAAACTGAGTTTCCTTGAGAGCTGCTTGGAAGCCTGATGGTGTGTGAAGTTAGTGAGCCAAATGGAGTTGTTCTCCCACAAGAACCACTCTGCTGATCCTTCTTCAATATGCACTTCACCAACATGCAGTGTTTCCTTGATTGAATTAGCTCTCACACCAATATTTGCGTCTAGAGCCTTTGCATTGAGGGCTATCTGAAAACGGCTGTGGCGCTGAAGTTGCCTGTGAATGTGGAGTTGGTGGCATGTGAAACCCGCATGTGGAGCATTCGTTTGTGTGGGATGCTCAAAAAGCCTCATTTCAGTCCCAGACATACAATGGGCACTAAACATAGAGTGTGAAAACTGAGTTTCCTTGAGAGCTGCTTGGAAGCCTGATGGTGTGTGAAGTTAGTGAGCCAAATTGAGTTGTTCTCCCACAAGATCCACTTTGCTGATCCTTCTTCAATATGCCCTTCACCAACATGCAGTGTTTCCTTGATTGAATTAGCTCTCACACCAATATTTGCGTCTAGAGCCTTTGCATTGTGGACTATCTGAAAATGGCTGTGGCGCTGAAGTTGCCTGTGAATGTGGAGTTGGTGGCATGTGAAACCCGCATGTGGAGCATTCGTTTGTGTAGGATGCTCACCAAGCCTCATTTCAGTCCCAGACATACAATGGGCACAAAACATAGAGTGTGAAAACTGAGTTTCCTTGAGAGCTGCTTGGAAGCCTGATGGTGTGTGAAGTTAGTGAGCCAAATTGAGTTGTTCTCCCACAAGATCCACTTTGCTGATCCTTCTTCAATATGCCCTTCACCAACATGCAGTGTTTCCTTGATTGAATTAGCTCTCACACCAATATTTGCGTCTAGAGCCTTTGCATTGAGGACTATCTGAAAATGGCTGTGGCGCTGAAGTTGCCTGTGAATGTGGAGTTGGTGGCATGGGAAACCCGCATGTGGAGCATTCGTTTGTGTGGGATGCTCTACCAGGTTCATTCCTAGATAATGCACTGAAAGGGCACTAAGCATAGAGTGTGAAAACTGAGTTTCCTTGAGAGCTGCTTGGAAGCCTGATGGTGTGTGAAGTTAGTGAGCCAAATGGAGTTGTTCTCCCACAAGAACCACTCGGCTGATCCTTCTTCAATATGCCCTTCACCAACATGCAGTGTTTCCTTGATTGAATTAGCTCTCACACCAATATTTGCGTCTAGAGCCTTTGCATTGAGGGCTATCTGAAAACGGCTGTGGCGCTGAAGTTGCCTGTGAATGTGGAGTTGGTGGCATGTGAAACCCGCATGTGGAGCATTCGTTTGTGTGGGATGCTCTACCAGGTTCATTTCAGTCCTAGCCATACAAAGGGCACTAAGCATAGAGTGTGAAAAGTGAGTTTCCTTGAGAGCTGCTTGGAAGCCTGATGGTGTGTGAAGTTAGTGAGCCAAACGGAGTTGTTCTCCCACAAGAACCACTCGGCTGATCCTTCTTCAATATGCCCTTCACCAACATGCAGTGTTTCCTTGATTGAATTAGCTCTCACACCAATATTTGCGTCTAGAGCCTTTGCATTGAGGGCTATCTGAAAACGGCTGTGGCGCTGAAGTTGCCTGTGAATGTGGAGTTGGTGGCATGTGAAACCCGCATGTGCAGCATTCGTTTGTGTGGGATGCTCTACCAGGTTCATTCCTAGATAATGCACTCAAAGGGCACTAAGCATAGAGTGTGAAGATTGAGTTTCCTTGAGAGCTGCTTGGAAGCCTGATGGTGTGTGAAGTTAGTGAGCCAAATGGAGTTGTTCTCCCACAAGAACCACTCGGCTGATCCTTCTTCAATATGCCCTTCACCAACATGCAGTGTTTCCTTGATTGAATTAGCTCTCACACCAATATTTGCGTCTAGAGCCTTTGCATTGAGGGCTATCTGAAAACGGCTGTGGCGCTGAAGTTGCCTGAGAATGTGGAGTTGGTGGCATGTGAAACCCGCATGTGGAGCATTCTTTTGTGTGGGATGCTCTACCAGGTTCATTTCATTCCTAGCAATACAAAGGGCACTAAGCATAGAGTGTGAAAACTGAGTTTCCTTGAGAGCTGCTTGGAAGCCTGATGGTGTGTGAAGTTAGTGAGCCAAATGGAGTTGTTCTCCCACAAGAACCACTAGGCTGATCCTTCTTCAATATGCCCTTCACCAACATGCAGTGTTTCCTTGATTGAATTAGCTCTCACACCAATATTTGCATCTAGATCCTTTGCATTGAGGGCTATCTGAAAACGGCTGTGGCGCTGAAGTTGCCTGTGAATGTGGAGTTGGTGGCATGTGAAACCCGCATGTGGAGCATTCGTTTGTGTGGGATGCTCTACCAGGTTCATTCCTAGATATGCATGCACTGAAAGGGCACTAAGCATAGAGTGTGAAAACTGA